>NW_024750179.1:0-33733 GCF_018991925.1 Homarus americanus | reverse complement strand
CTTCACATCCCCACCATTGCCTCCACTACAGAAGTTTTCATTGACAAAGTTCCAACCATAGTACTATATAATGTAACACTTTTCATAAAAACTGGTCAAATTTTGAAGTTGTATAGTATTACTGACCTTAGACATTTTGCAAAATGGTTCAAAATGTCTGATACTCTGTCTGGCTTTCTCAAGTGGAAGTGGTCTGAAGATCCCAGATGAAGGCGAAGAGGTGAGAAGCGACCTTGTCTGGATGGAACAGGGCTGATGGATTCGCCTGAGCGTGAAAGGTAAAGGAGTGATGACATGGATGAAAGTGAAGATGATGTCTCACTGAGAGTGATGAAGATTTTATGGGAAATGTTAGAATACGAATTCTTGGACAGCAGTGTTAGTAGTGATGATGTAGATGGATGGTTCGTCAGATGAGGAGCGATGGATCTGAATCAGATGAGGTGAAGGATCTGGAGTAGATGAGAGCGAAGAGTCTGCATAGGAGGAAGACAAGAAATCGACGAAGGAGGGGACAAGGGTCAAAACTACGAAGAAAGACTAAGGGTTGAGAACAGGGTTGTTAGGATGTACCATAAGCTTATGACTAAACTCATGCCATCTCATGGTCAAATCGGCCAAACCGTTTTATTTTGCAAATTGGCCAACTGATGGGCAACATGCTATATATTGTTTCTTCTAGCGATTTTTATTTTTTTATTTATTTATTTGTATTATTATTATTATTATTATGTTGTTGTTACCTGTATCATTATTATATTTTATTTTTAATTGTGTATTTTTATTATAAATTCATTTACTATAAATTAATATATATCTCTCTCTATATATATATATATCATGTAAATCCACAATGGAAACGTGGATAGATAAATTTGATAAAATCTCACGGGAAAAGGGAAACAACGGGCACTTAGCTTTCCTTTATTCAAGACATCTTCAGAGCAACTTGTTTACATGGACAGAGAGAGGCTTAAATTACAGGGTGACCTTAAAACATGAGGTCAGGTCATAATGATGTCATCCACTAATCCCCAAGACCAACACAAACGGAGAGGAGCTTAAGAGGCGTGACTAGTTAGGTCAGGTCAAAAAATAGGAGACTCATAAATAAATATCATACATCTAGATCAAAGGTTTTCAAGCATTTTAACCTAGTTCTGACAAAAAATTATTATATACATCACCAAATATAATCAACAGAAATTAATATCATTCAAAATATACGTTATATTCTGTCTATCGTATCTAATTGGTTACTGTATTAGGTCTGTAAGTATTGTGTTTTAATGATGGTAATTATATCTCATTAGTCTTCTGATTCACCACAGATTGTTGTTGTTACCTTGTATCATTATTATTATATTTTCTTTTTTTAATTGTATTTATTGAGTAAATTCTATTTATTATAAAATGAATTATTATTATCTTGAAATAAAGACGAAAGCTGGAGGTAATTGTTGTTTCCATTTTCCCGTGTGATTTTATCAAGATTTATCTTATCCACGTTTTCATTGTGATCTACATAATATATATATATATATATATATATATATATATATATATATATATATATATATATATATATATATATATATATATATATATATATATATATATATATATACCAAAGAAGTATGTCTGTGTTTGTGTGTCCAAAGACGAGAATCTCGAATTGCTTTTACTGTAGCAGGTGAAAATGTGTACTTAACTGTTCCATTGGGAAGTTATATTGGTTGCGTACAGCTGGCCATTCTGCCTCCTTGTGTACGAAAGTTTATTAATGGAGTTTGTTGTATCATCACTGTATTTAAAAGAGCTGTCAGGCTTGGTAAACAGACTAATGACTACGGAGTAAGATGTACAGTCCCCTTCACTAGTGCGTTTACAGAGGGGTCGTTAGATTTTTGTGCATTGTGGTAGCGCTGTGTTTGTTTACATCTGACAGAAGGAAATCTGCAATAGTAAACAAACTATGGAATAGGCACTATTAAAAAACAAATATCTCAATGTGATGAATTAGGAATGTTTACATGACGAGCCCTCGTAAACGTATTAGTAAAGGATTGTACTTTTACGCAACACTACTCCCACGCACAGCACCTTTCTTGCTCCGGATCAATGGGGAACATATTGACTGACACCTCTGAGCATATTGACTGACACCTCTGAGCATATTGGATCACTGATACCGTTCGAACATATTTGACCGATACCGCCCGAACATATTACCTGACACGTCTGAACATATTGGACTGACACGTCTGAACATATTGGACTGACACGTCTGAACATATTGGACTGACACGTCTGAACATATTGGACTGACACGTCTGAACATATTGGACTGACACCTCTGAGCGTATTGGACTGACACGTCTGAACGTATTGGACTGACACGTCTGAACGTATTGGACTGACACGTCTGAACGTATTGGACTGACACGTCTGAACATATTGGACTGACACCTCTGAGCATATTGGACTGACACGTCTGAACATATTGGACTGACACGTCTGAACATATTGGACTGACACGTCTGAACATATTGGACTGACACGTCTGAACATATTGAACATATTGACTGACATGTTTAAATTTTAATCCTAGGTGCCATACTTTATCGAACGCTTTCTTAACGTCTCTTAGTACAATGTTGACTTGGTTTCTTTTTGCTTTCTTGTTGGCTAACGTTTCCGTGGTTATGGCTAGTGCAGTATGTGTTCCCTTTTTTTCAGTGAATCCATGTTGTCTGGGGTTTAGTAGTCCGTTTTCACTTCTGTGTTTTCTGATTCTCTTGTTTATTGCCTTTTCAAATAGTTTTCCTATAACTTCGAGTAGGGAAATCGGTCTGTAGTTTATTACTTGGGTGTGGTCTTTGGCTGGTTTCGGTATGAATATGAGTTTTGCGTTTTTAAATGCATCAATGAAGTATCCACTTGCCAAAGCTGAGTTAAATATTTCAAGGATGCCTTGTGTGCAGTTATTGGGTAGGTATAAGATCATATTTCTTGTGATTTTTGTAAATCCTGGTGCTTTTTCTTTAGTGTGCCTGATGTAGTGTAGCAGTTCTCCTTCTGTAATTGGTTCTGTCAGGTTGAGCCTGGTTTTGTCCACCACATGGTATGGGGTTGTCCTGTGTATCATTTCAGCCATTTCTCTGCAGATATGATTTTCGTGTTCCTCATCAAATTCCTCATTTTCTTCTTCTGATATTTGAAATACTTTTTTCCATTCTTTTCTGTATGCGGCTTCTATCTCTTTTTCTTCAAAGAGTTTTTTCCCGTTTTGGTCCTTTATGTATTTTTGTTGAGGCTTGTCGTTTCCTAGCATTTTGTTTACGTTTTGCCAGAAGTTCTTGTCATTTCTTGTGGTATCCAGGTTGTTTATTAGTTCGTTCCATATCTGTTGGTGTGCTATCAGGCTTTCATCTCTTAACTTTTGTTGTATTTGCCTTAAGTTTCTCATAAGCTCTGTTGTTGGTGGATAATTTTGTATGTATATCATTATGTTATTGTATTGTACTTGGAGCATTCGCAATTCATGGGATATCCTGATGTGTGGTAGCGTTCAATATGTTGTGATTGGTATGTTGTTCTCTGTTGCCTTTTTGATGTTACGTATAAGGGTATCTGTTTCGTTGTCAATATCTTCTAGTGTTTTGCCTTGGAGATCTGGGATCTTATCTTGTTCTAATTGCTTCCTGTAGCCTTCCCAGTCTGCTTTTTGCATTTGGAAACGTGGGGTAGTTGGTACTTGGATTGGGCTTGTGGATAGTTTTATTATCATTGGAATGTGGTCGCTGGTAGTTAGTGGTCCTTGTTTTATATGGTAATTCAGGAATGCCTTGTTATTGGTGAAGACTTTGTCTGGGGTTGTTGTTTTGTTATTGCCAATAAATGTGGTGAAGTGTGGTCCTAGGTGGATCAGCTTCCCTGTGTTCATTATGGTATGCAGTGCAGTGCCCACTCTGTTCCTGTTTCCGTGGCCGAATATTGGATGTCTTGGGTTCAGATCTCCTATTATATATGTTGGGCAGTTGTAGTTCAATAGTTTTATCAAGTCTGGGGCCGGCAGGTAGTTCCGTCTTGGCGGTAAATATGCTGTGGCTATTGCTATTTCTCCTAGTGTGGTAGTTATTTTAATTCCCAGGAATTCATCCTGGAATTCGTCGATGATTTGATGTTTGAGTATGTGTTTTACAGCAATGGCCACGCCATCATTTAATTCTTCTGTTTTATTTCTTTGGTAGATTGTATATCCAAATATTTTTATTTTCTTGGAATTTGAATTGCCGTGACTATTTATTAAAATTATGTCTGGGTCAATGCTGAGGTATGTGTTTGCAAGGTTGTTTTTATTTGTTTCCCAGTTGCGGACGTTGTGTTGTATGATGGTAAGTGTTCTGGGTTTTTCTTTATTCATTGTGTTTTGATTTTTTGTTTCTTGCTTGTTGCTCGGATGGCGATCTCTTGTCCGGAACCAGTCCGTTACGGATTCTTTGGAATTTCCATTGTTCTTCTTTTTTGAAGTTGTGTCTCCTTATTTTAATCCTTTGGTTTATCAGGTAAGCTTCCACTAGTGCTTCAGAGTATTTATCGTTAGAGTAGGTCCGCTTTAGTTCTTGTTTTGTTATGGCTTGTATAATGTCTGGCATCGTTTTACATTCACTATGGACAAATACTCTGTCACACCAGTGAAGCTGTAGGTCCACAGTCATCTGCACATTCTAAAGTCAGTAGCGGTTCCTCGCCCTGGGTATCCATGGTTGCTGTTGAGACTTTTTTCCTCACGGCTCCTGTCTCTCTTTCGATGTTATTTTGAAGGTCCTACCTCTCTGCTGTACTTTGAGTAGATGTTTCAATCCTTTGTGACATTACCGTGTCAGCTTCGGCTGTTTCGTGTACTGTTGCGGCTGGTGTTTGCTCCGTTGCTCCTTTTTCTTCTGCGTTGATTGTCTCTTGTGGTGCATCTGGGTTGGTTAAGCTGGACGCTTGTAGCACAGATCCGGAATCTGGGTTCGCTGGGAAACTCATTATTGGGAGGTTGTTCCTTCCAAGCATTTTGTTCATTTCTGTTTCGAACGTGCCTGGGTTCCCTATGTTCATTATGTGCGAGTATAATAGGCAGATGAGCACTTTGTAGTCTCGTATTTCGCTCAGTACAATTTTGGTGGTATTCTGTGGTTGTGTTGTTTCTTCCACTACTTTCTTTGCAATAGCAGCATATGTTATATTCTCCTTCTGTTCTTGTTGTTGTTTTTCCTTTGCTACTTTTTCATTTATTATTTTCTTCTTGTATGGACAGGCCATTGCTAGGGTTCTGTGGGTCTTATATCCAGGTTCCTTCTGATTTTTACAGTTTATACAAGCTTTGGCATGATTCTTGCAGTCCCGGAAGGTATGGCCTTCTTCTGCACATTCCGAGCATATTTTAAGTTCCTTTTGAGGACAGTCTTTTGTTGCATGTGCTTTATGTGCATAGCAGATGAAGCAGGTGAGAATATTAACATATTTCTCCCTTTCTAGTTGTTTAGGGAGTACTGACATGTTGAACCCCAAGATTCCAGTTTCCAGGGCCTTGTCTGCCATTGAGGTGTCAGTGAATCTCAGCTTTAGGCAATGAGTGTATTGCTTTATTTTTACCACTTCTTCGATTTTCATCCAGTTGTTTTTTATTTCTAGTTCTTCTTTTATTTCTTGTGCCGAGTGTTTTCCAAATTCGTAATCAAGTCCACGTACAAATACTGATCTTTTTGCTTTAACCTCTGGTGGCATAATGACCTGAAGTCCTATGTCTCCAAAGGCTTGCATTCCCTCAGGGCTCAGAATGGTATCCGCATCCCTGTAGTCCCTACATATTGCAGTATATCCATCGTTCGAGGAGAAAATCCTTGTGAAGGGTACATTGAGTGTACCATACGCTGTTTCCGTTATCTGAGTACGTGAAGGGGCTGTTCTCTTGTCTATAATCTTGAGTCTAACCTTGGTAGCCATTGATTTATTTGTTTGTGTTTTCCTAGCATATAATTGTGGGTGATAAAGAAGGTTATTGAAGACCCTTCTTAGTGTGCCTATAGGCGACCCCCGGACAGTGGTGTAACTGCACTATCACTGTTTTTCCACTGCCGGATTGGCCTGTGTTCCCCGACCCCCAACGGACACACATAATCCCACCTACTGTGAGGTGTGCTCCACTGGAGGGGCTCTAGCACGAATACTTAAATATAAGCATGTGCCTCGGCCAGGGTAAGTAAGGAAGGATTTCAGCAAGAGAGAAAGACCTCAAACCACGTCAGTACTGCCAATCAATAGCTGCCCTCCAGCAGGAGTGTGGGTCACTCACTCTACCCGTGGGGAGGGCTAACTAGCGTTGACAGTCCTGAACGCTCGTGAGGTAGTTCGGTGACAGTCGTGGTCGTTTCCAAAGGCGGAGACCCCCAAGGGGCGTTGCCCCCAAAAAGGTTTCTCGGAAGGCCAGTGATCGACAGAGAGGTCGAGTTGTAGTCAGGTCGTCAACAGTAGAAGAAGGGCTGGCTGCTCAGCAGTGAAGGGTCAGAAGAGAGGTCCGTTCACGGCGAAGGCTGGGTGGCGAATCGTTCTCCGTTGGGGGTGAGCTGTTGTTGTTGTTGTTGAGATTGTCGGACCGCAGTCCGACACGGGCCTTTGCCTATAGGCGGCCCGTTTGGTGGTTCCGGCTGGAGCTCCAGGAGCAGCCAGACCGGATTGAGATTAGAGGTGGTCCCACCTGCAGATTGGAAGGATACTGCAGGTTGCAAGTGTGAGCGGACCCCCGATCAGTGGACGCTTACCATCAACCCCCACTCTTGGACGTGGTCAGTTTCGGAGTGGCGTGCCCCCCGAACTGGGGTCCGCACTTGCTGGGAGAGGATGCTTTCTAAGCTATCTGGGTGGTGGGTATCGTGTGATGACCCGGAGTAGGTGGTGAATGTGGTCTGTATGGGCCTTTCGGGTTAGAGTGGCCGCTGGTGTTGTGTGTGTTTCTTGGGAGATTTGAGTTCTGTTTCGGAGGCTTTGTGTGACCTCGCAATCGAGGAGATAGTGTTCAAGTGGGTTGGCTGCTGGCTCCTGACAGTAGGTGCATTCCATGACGTCATTTCCGATCATCTGCCAGGAGCACTTGTACCCTAGTCGTAGTCGATGAAGGCTGACTTGGGTTTGTCTAGGAGTTTTCTTGTCAGCGAAAGGTGGTTCCCCTTTTGTGGCCGCCAGGTACCATTTGGCTGATTGGGAACCAGCGTTGAGTGCATGAAGGAAGCTCTTTTTGATGTGGAGCTTGGTAGTCTTTCTGAGGTGATTCTTGATCTGTTGCACACTTGCTGGAACTTGGATGTGTACGTTACTAGAACGTGTAGCTGCCTTGGCTGCTTCGTCTGCCACGTCGTTTCCTCCGATTCCTACATGACTGGGAATCCAGTGTAAGACGACTGGTCGGTTTTGGCTTTGGAACTCGTGTAGCTGTGCGAGGATCGAGGTGATGATGTGGACGTTGTCTCTTGGTTGACTGTGTTGCAGCGCCAGCATGGCCGATTTCGAGTCCGTGTGAATTATGACGGACTTGTTGTGTTGTGTTGCAGCGTGTTGTAGGGCCTTTGAGATTGCTCCCAGTTCTGTTTGTAGGGTCGAGCAGTCATTGGAAAGTCTCCATGGGAGGGTCTGACCTTGGGTGTAGAAGGCCGCTCCGGATCTATGATGTTTTGGGTCCACCGAGCCGTCTGTGAAGTATGATGCTGCGTCAGCCGGTGTCTCGGTGGCTATGGCTTCGAGAGTTATTTTTTTGAGGTCCTCCTTCTGGAGGTTGGCTTTACTATCGCCTAGGTCGGTAAATTTGAGTGTGGCTGATGGAGGGCTCCATGGTGGAGGAACAACGTAACTATTGTCTCGTGTGTCTTGGTTGTTCTTGACGAGTGTTTCTGCTTGCAGGTGTCGGATGACCTCGCTTGCCTCGTGCGACCAGGTGGCCCCTCGCACTCTGTGGTCGAGGTGGAGGGAGGCACTGATTCGAATCTTGGCAACTGTGGGCTTGTCTGCTCTACAGATTTTGGCGAGGAGACCGGCTGTCACCTGCTTGACTCGTACTGCCAAGGGTGGTAGTTCGGTTTCCATTTGCAGATTGCAAATTCTGGTCCACATGGGTGCTCCGAGCATGGTCCTGAGAGCATTGTTTTGGATGACTTCTAGCTTAGCTATTTGGTCTTCTCTCAGTCCAATGAGTGCTGGAGCACTGTAATCTACCAGCGATCTGATGGCGGCCGTGTAGTAGGCTTTGAGCACATGAAGGTTTGCTCCTGCGGATTTGCTGGTGAGCGACCTCATTATATTGTGTCTGCTCTTCGTCCTGTGCCTGAGATACTCGAGTTGCGGCTTGAAGGTGAGTTTCTGGTCAAACCAGATTCCAAGACACTGGTGGGCGTTTGTCCAGACTACCGGCGTGTTTTGTATGGAGAGCATCTTGTCTGGTGTGTCTGTGCAGATGGCCATCGCTTTCGACTTGGCTGGATTTATCTTGAGTCCGAGTCTGTTGCACTCCTCTTCTATAAGTTGGAGTGCGTGTTGCGTGTTGGCTAGTCTGTTTGATCCTCTTACTATAAGCTGTAAGGATCAGAGGAGCGAGGTGCGAAATGAGCGGCGCCAATCACCGCGCAGTTCGCGAGTGAGGCCTGGTTTGTTGAACTCGCTGCTGATTGGCTGGTAAGCGGCCGGCAAGAAATCAGTCAGCAGTTGTACACATCCGTCCGCGCGTAAGGCCTAGTCTGTGGGATTCGCTGCTGATTGGGGGGCGCTTGTGGTTGGGGCGCTTGTTGTAGAAGCGGTACCGCTCTTGCCTCGCAAGCAAGATGTCACGGGTTCGATTCCCAGGCAAGCGGAAGTTGTTTGGACACTCTTCCTAGCCCTCTTGGTCCCTGTTCACCTAGCAGTAAAGTAGGTACCTGTTGTAAATCGAAAGGTTGCGAATTCGTATTCAGGGAAAGTTGTTGGAGCTTCTAAACTTGGAACTAACACAATCCGGAGGAGTGGTGACCCGAGGATCACACACCCAACACAGACAAAACAACCAAATAAACGCAGTCGTGTAAAGCCACGGCAAATAAACGCAGTCGTGTAAAGCCACGGCACTATCTCTCCCACTACAATTCCCTTCCTAACCTCCTGGTCCTTCCTCTATCATCTTCCCCGCTCTGCCTTTCGCTACCAACAACTTTTGGAGCTTCTAAACTTGAAAAAGCTGATTGGGACGGACACAGAGATCAGACGCTGACCGGACACTGGAGCGGACGGACCAGCTGACGGGGACATAGGACGAGGGAACAAACACAGCTGATAAGCTAGACCTTGGACCTCTCCCACTGTCCCACTTCCACTGAAAATACACATCAGACATCCCAATTCCCTTCACCTGACAAATCTGTTGATTCAATCGACACATTGGGCCTCTCCTACAGTATCGGACCTCCCTTAGGAACCCCGAATGCTGCTGAGGGGCTTGGTGAAAGGACCTATTCCCCTGTCAGTTGACGTACAGGGGAGTATTAGTCCAGAAACGCCCTCCGTCCCCACACCTCGCTAGAGCGTGTTAGTGTGAAGGGTAGAGGGTCAGCACAGCCTGCCGATTCACCTGGGGACCTCTGTGATAGTGCAGAGGCTCCCCTAAGTGAGGGGCGCATGAAATTAGGGAACTGTCAGGGGAAATCTCCATAAATCTCCACTCCAAAGTAAACATGCCCTCAATAAAAATTAGAGTAGACCGCACCCTCCAACTAGGCTCAGACCTGGCCTCACTCATCTTCCAGCTAACCTTGATATTCCAAATCCGATCTTTCATAAATGACGACATAGTAAAAATCTTTGTACAGACTGACGAAGACGCCGACCAATTTCACTCCCCAGCAGTGAGTAAAAAACTAAAAGACAATGGCTTAACGGTCCTCAGCTCAACTGAGTACCATACAAAATGCACCCTTATATGCAAAAAAGTTATCCCTCCTATCCTGGACAACCAAAATCTCCTCACTGAACTCAACTCCCACAACACCAACAAAATGACATCAGCAACCCGGATGGGAACCCTTCCCATGCTAAAAATCACCACAGCAACACAAACATATGCCATTGCATTAAAATCAAATGGCATAAAAATCGGCAACAACATCATCCCCTCACGTAACATTGAATTTCAACACTTTATCAAAGTCCACCAATGTTACAAATGCTATCAATTCGGACACAACACTAACCGGTGCAATAACACACAAACTTGCTCAAAGTGTGCCAACAAAGGCCACTCCCACCGAAACTGCACGGCCACTGAAACCAAATGCTGCAACTGTAAAGGCCCACACTCTGCCATCAGCAATAAATGTCAAATCAGACTGGACAACAGCACAACACCACTCCCCCCGCACCGACCCTCACCTCCCACAGCACCACCTCCACCTCCCCACCACTCCTCCTGGACCAACAACCTGACCGCCCCCCCACCCTCCCCCGACACTGACGCAAAAATCACTACCATCATACATTTGGCACACACCCTAAGCAACGGAAACAGGTCACTTTTTCTGAAACTAGCACTTGAAGGTTTGAAGGCGAACGGCCTCCCTACCATACACATTCCTGATTCCTTCAGAACCGGACCCGACCTCACCTTCCCCACTGCCCCCATCTCCGACCGGACCTTCACCACCCCCAACCCCCAGACCAACATGCCCCCCCCACCCCCCAGAGAAACCACTGCAATCCCCCTCCGCCCCTCCACTTCTGCCATGCCCACACCTGACTTATCTCACCAATCTACCATTACCTCACCCTCCATCATGCCCCTCCCACCCTCCAGAGTAATCAGTCCAAAACCTCCCGGCCCCTCCACCTCGACCTTGCCTACACCTGACTTCTCTCACACGACTACCATGAACTCCCGGACCACAAACACCCAAACCAAACTCAATCCTCCCCTAACACCTCAGACTCCCAAAAATAAAATGGCAGCCCATCCCCCCACAGAACTAGTAGTAAAGACACCTAGACCAAAGAGGAAGAACACCTCTCCCCTTTCTCCCTACACACCTGACAGCAAAAGAATAATACAATACACACACCCAACAAAATCTATAATCAAAATAGATCTATTCGGCACTTCCTCAAAGGAAACAGGAAACAACCCCGACACGAACCTAGCACATTCCCCCCTCCCCCCCAACTCCCCCACACACAGTCATGTCATCGCCCTTCCCCCACCTACATATACCACACACAGACCACGTTCACAGTCAC
Organism: Homarus americanus; assembly: GCF_018991925.1. NCBI lineage: Eukaryota > Metazoa > Arthropoda > Malacostraca > Decapoda > Nephropidae > Homarus > Homarus americanus. The sequence goes on along the minus strand of NW_024750179.1, from coordinate 22,441 downwards.
TCGACAACTTAGATATCATCGCTGCACCCCCAAATTTTAATCTCATATAAGTAACCCAGAACAAACCAAACACATCCACACTAACATGATCACCATTATGCAATTCAATTGTAGAGCAAATCATTTAAACAGACACGTAACTTCCCCGTAACCATATCCAACAACTTCCCCCGAAATTAAACCAAACACCTCTCCTAACCCACACCCAACCACTCCCCCCTAACCTAATCTAACCTAGCCTTACCTGACTTCTGTAACCTGACCCTGCCCCAGCTATACAGATCAACCACCTCCCTCCTCACCCCCCTCAATCAAAACCCCACGCCCCCAAACTCAGACCCAAACACCACTCCCGAGTAAAACCCTACTCAACAATGTCAAAAAAAAAAAAAAAAAAAAACTAACTTACTGAACCTGCTAACACCCCCCAAAGGAAAAAAAAAACCTAACAATCCCCCCAAAATAAAAACCTAACATACCCAGCCTTTACTAACAATCCCACCCAAAATAAAAAATAACCATTCAACCATTCACTAGCCACACCCTACCATTCCTCCCAAAACAAATACCTATCTTACCCATCCCATACTAACACAGATGACGTGTACGCCTCCCTTAGCCAATAAGGTCGGGGAGGGGTGCATAGCACCTGTACACAAGCCCTCTCGCCTCAAAGAATGTTACCAACACTGTTGACATGGACGCCTCCCTTAGCCAATAAGGTCGGGAAGGTGCGCCTTACAAAGAATGGTACCAACATACAGATGATGTGGACGCCTCCCTTAGCCAATAAGGTCCGGGAGGGGTGCATAGTACCTGTACACAAGCCCTCCCCCTCAAAGAATGGGACCAGGAATGCACAATACCTGCAAAAACCCTCCACGCAAATTGCAGAAGACCTTTATAAGCCAAAAGGAGAAAGAAAGAAAGCAATAATAACCCAACTCTGCCAACCACTAACAAAACCTACAATCCTCCCAAAACAAAAACTTAATCCACCCAATCTTACTTACAATCCCCCTCCAAAAAAAAAAAATATAATAACTCAACTTATCCAACCACTAAGCAACTCCTACAATCCTCCCAAAACAAAAACTTAATATACCCGACCTTTCTAACAACCCCCTTCTACCCCCCCTTTAAAAAAAAAAATGTACATTTAATTCAATACAACTATTCATTAACCACACAAATCAAATCACCCCTAAGAAATCCTACTATACTATAAATCAACCTAACTACCTCCAAAAAACATACCCAAATTCCTCCCAACAACTCACCATACCTGACCTTACTAACAATATCCTTCCCCCTCACCCCTTACTATATTGACACACACACACACACACACACTCACACACAACAACCCCCCTTAAGCAATCCTAATTCAGCACAAATCAACATACCACCTCCACCCCCAACCAATCCCCAATACAAAACCCCCTCACAACCAATCTCCAACAACACCCCCCAGACAAAGACTTACATAAATACTAAAACTCTCTAGCACCAAATCAAACATACCCAACCTCTGTGGCATACACTCTCAATAAAATTGACCTAACTCAAGATTCAAACCAACCAACCTATATCTCATTGTCATCTCCTTTCATAATTTGACAAAAAAGCTCAAATCTGTCTCCTGCTATACTAAAAACTCTCCTACGATATGCTCATCCTTCCTTACTACGAATACTTTGACATTTCAAGCTCAAAGATTCAAAACTCTTCCTCCAACTCGCTCCGTTCCTCTTTGACAAAGCTCAAAGACCTACAACTCTCAGAACCAAATCAAACATACCCAACCTCTGTGACATCCAATCTCAATAAAATCGACCAAACTCAAAACTGAAACCAACCAACCAATATCTCACTCTCATCTCCGTTCATAATTTGACAAAAAAAGCTCAAATCTGTCTCCTGCTATTACTAAAAACTCTCCTACGATACGCTCATCCTTCCTTACTACGAATACTTTGACATTTCAAGCTCAAAGATTCAAAACCCTTCCTCCAACTCGCTCCGTTCCTCTTTGACATAACTCAAAGATTTTACCTTCATCTTTCTCCAAACAACCCTACGACTAGCTACATTTCCATTTTCACCTTCCCTGTTACTTTGACAGTGTGTGCCTGTGCGTCCGTCCACCTGCGCTTCTCAGCTTGCACCGCCGCCGTGGCGGGGCGGTTCTTCCTCCGTTTTGCCAACACTGCCTAAGCTAAGACGACAACCAGAGCATCCGCATTGGCCCTTTGCCTGCCCGGTCCTGCTCCCGCCCTCCCTCTACCTCGTCCTGATTGTGATTGTTACACCTTCCGGGCACATTGCCTACCCCTTCACGCAAGCGGTGTTTAGCCACTGCACCTATTCTCTCCTCCTAAAATTCACTTCTATCCTCCCTTTATCCTTCCCCTGAACCTCTTTCCCCCTGTCACTAGCTTTTATGTATGTATGCTGATTGGCTGGTAAGCGAACGACAAGTGAAAAGTCAGCAGTTGTAGGGGAGAGTATCCACTACAACACCAGCAACCCTACGAGTGGAGATTATAGGAAAGTGCATAGGTTCAGTAGGAGGAGCAGGGGTAGGAGGTATAGAGTGGGAATTGTCTAAGGTGGAGTTAGAGGAGAATAAGGTGCCAAAGAGATTGGCTTTGTTAGGGGGAGAGTTGGCAACAGAGTTATCAGGTCGGAAGAGAGGAGGAGAAGACGGAGTGCAGAAGTTGTTGAAGATGTTTTTGGTTAAGGACCAGAAGGATTTACTAAAGAAAGAATTTGTCAGGACAGCGGTCTTTCTTTTTATAAAATTCCGCTTGGCCCTACAAAGAATATACTTACAACGATTCCTAGAAGTAATGAAAGAGGTGTGGGTAAAAGGAGATAGTTTCATAGCTCGATATGCCCTATCTCTCACCCTGCAAGCAAGTGAGCAGGAGCGATCAAACCATGATTGTAATGTGAAAGTTTTGGTAGATGGGATAAATGCACTCATACCACCCTGTATTGTAATGACCACGGTCATACACGTCAGTTAACGCCAAAATCAGACGATTCATATAATGCTCAATAGCCCACAAAACATGTAACTCTGCCAGCCAGGCGAGGGTACAGGGAGAGGATGTTTTTGAAGTCCAAGTGGTGTAAAATTAAATTAAAGGGAAGGGACTTACTTATCGTCGGGTGTATCTACAGATCCCCAAACTGTGGCCCACTAAATCAAAGGAACTTAAGAACCTTAATAAACAATGCGGCAATGCTCAACCCTAGCCACCTCCTTATCATGGGGGACTTTAACTTTGGCGACATCGACTGGAGAAACGAGTCCACCCCATATGACTTGAATAACCCTGCTACTCTTTTTGTAGGAACTCTGAGAGATAATTTTCTGTTACAACATGTGAGAGACCCGACACATTACAGAGGGGAGCAAACACCCAAGCCACTTGACCTCATCATAACAAACGAGGAGGGTATGGTGGCCAAACTGGAACACCTTGCCCCAGTTGGCACCAGTCACCATACAGTGTTGTCATTCAGATTTAACTGTTACCTAGTTCAGGATAAGGCCAGGCCAAGGTGCAAATATTACAAGGGAAATTACAATGGGACGAGTGAAGAGATGAGTGGTATCAATTGGCATGACTCATTAAGGTACAAGAGCGCAGACACTACGCTGAATATCGTAACTAGTAAAGTGACCCATTTGATCGATAAATATATACCCAAGACCAAACCCAGCGCTTCTAGGAATACGAGGGGATCCCTACACATGAACCATGCGACGGTCGTCAAAATTAAGAAGAAAACCCAGATATTTAAGACTTGGGTTGGGTCAAACGATGAGCAAGACAGGAGGATGTATGCAAGAGCCAGAAACCAAGCAAAGATAGAGTGTAGAAGGGCTGAAAAGGAGTTCCAGAGGCTGGTTGCAAGCGAGGTCAAGTCAAACCCAAAGGCGTTTTACCGCTATGCAAAGTCGAAATTGAAAACGCGAGTAGGAGTATCAGACCTGAGGCTTGAAGATTCTGACCAAGATTAAGCTGAGGCATTGAACAGCTTCTTTTCCTCGGTGTTCACAAGAGAGGATGCAACTAACCTTCCTGCGTTTGAGGACAGACGGTTCGACACAGCACTGACCCACATTTTGTTCACAGAAGAGGGTATTAGAAATAAACTGTCCAGGCTAAAGGTCCATAAGAGTCCCGGCCCTGACATGGTACATCCTAGAGTGCTAAGAGAGTTGTGCAACGAGCTTGCAGCGCCTCTGAAGATCCTGTTTTGTAAATGCCTGGATGAACAAATGGTCCCCAGTGAATGGAAAGTGGCTTATGTGAGTCCTATCTTCAAGAAGGGCGATCGGCGCTCCTCGAACATCTATTGACCGGTGAGCCTGACCAGCATAATATGTAAAGTACTTGAGAGTATTATCAGAGATGCCGCAATGGAACATCTAATACGAAACAATCTTGTGAAGGATTGCCAACACGGTTTTATGCTGGGGCACTCCTGCTTAGCACAATTGCTCAAGGTATTGGATATTTGGACCCATATTCTGGAACGGGGTTGTAATATCGACAATATTTACCTAGATTTTGCCAAGGCTTTCGACAGCGTACCCGATGAAAGGCTGAAAATCAAACTGGAAGGGTACGGAATTCGGGGAAATGTCCTAGCATGGATAGAAGACTTTCTACATGACCGCAAGCAGTGTGTGGTGATTAATGGCACGAAATCGTCATCCGTACCTGTCACAAGTGGGTTACCACAGGACAGTGTATTGGGCCCGCTGTTGTTTGTTTGTTTCATAAATGACATGCCTGACGTTGTACACTCCTCCATACAAATGTTTGCCGATGACGCTAAGTTATTTCGGGAAATTAAGAACCAAGCTGACTGTGAAGAGCTGCAGAAGGACCTCTGTGGGCTCCAGGAATGGTCGAAGGAATGGCTGCTGAGATTCTATGTCACGAAGTGTAAGAGGATGCACCTGGGGCGTACCAACGGTAAGGAGGCGTATCATATGTCCCAACAGGATGAAGAAACTGCACTAGTTGAGACTGTATGTGAGAAGGACCGAGGTGTGTATGTTGACAATGAGCTGAAGTTCTCGGGCCATTGCGAGAAGAAGGTAAATCAAGCAAATAAATTATTGGGTGTTACTTTTACTTTTACTTTTATCCTCTTCGCCACTAATCGGCTTGTTTGCCGCTTGGGCGATCGGTCACGTCTCTGATTACTTTTCCTTTTCATTTATCTTTTTCGCCAAAAGATCGGCTCGCTAGCCGCCCGGGCGATCGGTCACGTCTCTGTCACGCACCGTTGGCAAATACTGGGCATGCAACGGCTCCTGAATGTACCTGAACCCGCTCCAGTGTTGGTCAAGTCCTGTCTTGAAAGAGCTCACACTCGGTGCCGTCACAACACTCTCTGGTAGATTGTTCCAAGAGTTTACAACCCTCACTCCGAAAAAGTTTGCCCTCACGGTTTTCTGGACTTGCGGCGTCTTCAATCTTGAGCTGTGACCCCTTGTGGGGCGAGCGTCTGCCAGCTCCAAGTAAGGACCCTCAACTGAGTAGTGCCCCCTGAGATGCTTATACACCTCAACTAGGTCCCCCCTTGCCCGTCTGTAGTATAAGCTAGGCAAGTTCAGGCGCTCCAATCTCTCAGGGTAGCTGAGGTGCCGAAGTGCAGGCACCAGTCTGGTGGCCCTCCTTTGAACATTTTCAACCAACTGAAAGTCCCTAGCATATCTCGGGGACCAGATGGGGTGACAGTACTCCAGATGGGGAAGCACTTCACTCCTGAAGATCGTTACGAGGGACGGACCGTCTAGCAAAGATAGAGTGTAGGTCCGGGCTTACAAATACCCCTAAATCTTTTTCACAAGTCGACCTCTCTAGGTTGATGTTGTTAAGGCTGTATACATTGACAGTATTTGTTCTTCCAATATTAAATTACGCTGCACTTAGCGGTGTTGAATTTCATTTACCATTTTACTGACCACTCCTGCAGTTTATTTAAATCCTCTTGTAGTGCATTTGCATCCCACCCTGAATTAATCTGCCGCCCTATTTAGCGGTGTCATCACTAACAGTCTCTGATATTAGTGACATATTGTAAGTTATTATTTTACACTAACAGAAATTACACATGTATACAGATGACTCAAGAATTATTGTGTAATTATTATACATGAATATTAATTATTTAATAAAGAAAACTATTAAAACATTGATAAATAAACAAAATACAGAACAAATGAAGGTTATTTGGTACCAGCACATAAATCATTGAGCAGAGAGATGATTACAGGCGTTATTAACAATGTTTTTATTTTCGTCTTTAACCCCTAAGCCCCGGGTTAGGGTGGCAGGAATCGGCGGACGTTCTGGAGCGTCACTAGGGGCCTTATGGTTAATAAATTGTCTAGGTGTTTTTGACTATTTTCTATCCCAAGCAACAGTTATTTTCGTGTATTGATGGGATGAACGCGGTGACAAAACGGGTAAAGGGTTACGCAGTGGTGGCGAAACGGGTAAAGCAGTGGGGACGAAACGGGTTAACAGTGGTGACGAAACGGGTAAAGCAGTGGTGACGAAACGGGCAGACCCCATTTGTATATACTGTACTGGTATATTTTATACAGTACCAGTATATGTATATACGTACTGGTATATTTTATACAGTACTGGTATATATTATATATGTATATACTGGTATATTTTATATATGTATATACTGGTATATTTTATATATGTATATACTGATATATTTTATGTCTGTATACACTGATGTATTTTATATATGTATATACTGCTATATTTTATATATGTATACTGTTATGAGGGCCTGAGCTGCCACCATTTTATGAGGGCCTGAGCTGCCACCATTTTATGAGGGCCTGGGCTGCCGCCATTTTATAAGGGCCTGTGTGTCAGTAACAATTCCTTTTACTCTCATACTTATTACCATTGGTTGCGTGACGAGAGGAGGCTCGTGGGTCGATGTAATGATAATATCAAGTAATAGGGAAGAAATAACGGTAAATACTGTAGGTAAATAATAGACACAATATACAAATGCAAAATTTATTTAAACATTGATATGGATGTAGGAGAAAAAATATATGTGTACCAACAGACGAAATCTGGTACTATGCCCTCAGGCTCAACATACTCACACCACTACTGGGTGGACATACTCAATAACACATAACTCTTATAGTCACTTAGCACCATAAAGACCAGGGACAACTGCCACTACAACACTCGGTCGTCAGGAGTGATACTCAAGCAACCGCCATGGGGTCCTGCCACCATGGGGTACTTTCCGACGAACTCTGAAGATCCCAGTGGATTAACCCCACCACACAAATAGCCCTACTGAGTTAGACACTCATCCACCAATGATGGGGGCTGGTAGTGGTGTGTGGCTTGGTGATCCGGGGTCGCCTCGCAGGCCGAGCGCTCGGGCCAGACGAGCCAGCTATGGGGGCCATAGGAAGTCTGAAGTGTCTGACGGCCAGGTCTCACGAAGGTAACTGATCCTACGGGACCTCGGACATCTCCCCAGACATAGTGGATACAACATCCACGCTACAGACACGGCCTAGGCTGCGTTAGGAACCTGTATGGATGAAGGGACGGGCACTTAATAACCGTAGAAATGCCCGCGGCACCTTCACTCAAAATAGGCCAGGGGGTCCACCTACTTCGATTTCGATGAATTAATTTACTGTACACTCTGACGTTGAAACTGAGACTATGAACTCAGTTTCATTCCCTACTATTATCCTCACTAACAATGCTCTGACTCAGCTATCAAAGGCAAAATTAAATTGATTACAAAGGGTTGGATGGCAACAGGTCCCAACATACAGCGTTTGCTACGAAATCCGCGGATTATATTCAAAGTCACCCAGGAAACAGAGAAAACGGGGGACGTTTCCACTGGGGGACTCGGAAGGTTTTGTGGACGTTTGAGCGTAATATGAATCCTTAAGGTTTTCAGGTTAGCCGTCATCACGATCATGACAAAGCTTCCCCCTTCCCCAAGATTTATATTATGCGGTAACATTCAGAAAACACATAAGTAGTGACATACACATTAAATGATTAATATGAAGTATAAATCTTCATACAAAACATTGCACATATTATATCAATAAAAATAGAAAAATAATTCCCTACCGGTGGTCAGAATTGGGCAAAAGAAATGGAAATCTGTTAACATACAACTAGAATGTGACACACCTTCACAAAAAATATATTGGGATTGTAGTGGCTCCTCTCCCCTACAGCTTCCAACTGATGACTGAGCTCCCGCACGCCTACCAGCCAATCAGCGTACAGCCAGCGACGCTGGTAGACCTACTCCACAGTGCGGACGCACACGTAGCAACACCAGGATCAGAGTGCCAGGTACTTCTGGCATTCTCCTCTGTGATTGGCTCTCGCTCCACACGCATCCCAAATCCTGAACCTCGTAAATTGTATAAATACGGCCATGCCTGTCCAGGGAGAGCACTCGACACTCGGTTACTGGACCAACAACATCTCTCACAGCTCCTCACCTAGTTACTCCTAAGCACTGCGCTGTACAACAATATATATACAGAAAGCGCATCGTGAGTTTCTATCCTACCTCATTCCTGAGTGAAGATATCTACATGTACGTACGTTTGTGTGCCCAAACAAAGAGATAATAGACAACTAAAGAGAAATGACAACTGGCCACATACAGTACGCTACAGGATACATATATCATAACATAATAGCACCAAAAATAATAACACATGGGGTTAGGTACATCATGTCATATCATAATAATAAATGGTTTTACATACATCATATCATATAATAATAAATGGGGTTAGATACGTCATCTCATAGAATAATAATGAATTGGGTTAGATACCTCATATCATATAATAATAATAAATGGTGTTACATGTCACAAAATACACCCTCACATCAGTAGATAAAGTGCACACTCAAAATTTCCTTACAGAACTCAAATTTCAATGTTCATAGGTCATGAAAGTTTCTTTTACGCGATTGGTCAAATGCTTACAGGACACACTGAGATTTAACATAGATTTCTCAAGCTAGGACATAGACGAACGGACCCCATCAAGTCGAAGGAATGATTTGTTTGCCCTTAATCTAAAGAGTCATGTCACACTCGCGAGAGGCAGCACCATTCAAGGGACTCCGAACGAGCGGGTATTCCCAAGAATTCAATGCTAACGAAACGGTCCTCATGAGAACACCACCAAACCAAAAACTGTCTGTACTTATGGCATTTGCCATGTAGAAGTAATAGCACCATATTTCTATGCCCGAATACTCCCTGAAAGTCACGAATTCTACACCTATATACCAAGAACACCCAGCCTACGTAGGACTTACCAACCGGAACTTGAGAATTCACCACTGGTATCTTTACTCAAACTAGTAACAGATACCCTTCAGATGATTGCATAACTGCCAATACATCTTCCAATCTCTGTCTGTTACTGCAAATTGACCATTCCTCTGTAAAATTTTTCAATAAAAAAATCATCAATTCTTTACCTCTCCCTTAACCACAAGTTACTTATAACTGATGGCACACTTCATTATCAACCAATGAGGGTCACTTAAAAAGCCCACTGCTTTTTAAAGATCCAGTCTCACCACTGGTTTTCTCGTCCTTACGGGAAATCGGGGAGCAGGAGCAACTACTGTTCTCTCCTCATCCCGTATAGCATCTCTCTCATCAGGCTCTGATTCTGAGGAAAATCATTAGGGGGAACCTGGATGTCATTTACATGGACAAACATATCTCTGTTGATACATCTTTTCACCTTTTCTGCTGCTCGTCGAATTACTTCTGTCTCCTCTGAAAGGTGGGTTAACTCATATGCTGCACCATTGCGTATGATCTCAGTTACTGTATATGGGCCCTTCCACTTAGCATTTAATTTCCTACTGGTACCTGGGACAGGAGCTTCATCTCTCACCCAAACAGATTCCCCTAGCTGTACTGTCTGATTGACTCTATCTCGGTTTGCTACATTCCGGAATTCTCTAGACATTCGTTCAGAAGTTTCTTTAATTACTCTGTGAGCTTCTCTCAACCCTTCAGTACTCTCGTTTTCTATTATTGGTAATTCAATGCCCACTTGTCTCTGTGCATGCCGGGAGAAGAACGCGAAGTGTGGCTGCACTCCAGTCGTTGTGTGAACAGAAGTGTTCAACGCATATTGGGTCGGACCCAAGAATCGTGGCCAGCGACGCGGGTTATCTTCGCACATGATTGACAAAATGTTCTTAAAAGTTCGGTGCATTCTCTCCGTGATACTGCTACCTCGGGGGTGGTAAGGTAAGGTAAGGTAAAATACACCTTAATGTTAGTTAATCGACAGAGCTCCCTGAACTGTGTGGCAGTAAATTCTCCTCCATTATCTGCAATCACTACTTTAGGACTACCGAAGACATTAACAAATTTCTCAAATTCACGGGTAACTTCTTGTGTGGTCTTCGTGCACAATGGATAGAAGTTAACAAACCTTGAATAATGATCTATAATCGTTAACACATATCGGTAATCACTGATCCCTGAATGCATGTCAGTCAAATCTACCGAAACTCGTTCTAGTGGTTTGCTTACTACTGGTAATTCTTGCCAAAGTTGCGTAAGTCCCTTAGTTCCCTTAAACCTCTGACACATCTCGCATGATGCTACATAATCAACACAATCTTTACGGTAGTTAGGCCAATAAAACAAATTTGCTACTCGGGTGATGGTCTTCCACCGTCCTAAATGACCTGAGGTGGCATTGTCATGCGCCAACTCTAATGCGGCTTTACGTAAATGTTGAGGGATTACTTGACAATACTTCAATGCTTTATCAAGTTGTTCTTTTACTAGATACAATACTCCATTTATTACTTCAAAACTATCAACGGTGGCCTTTGGGTACTTATGTTGTGGAACTTTACCTCCTGCTAAATACTGTTTTAACTCTTGCCATCTTGGTTCTTTTTGTTGTTCCTTACCAAATTCTGCCTGTGTGAAACCTTCTAGTGTGGGAAATTGAGCAGCAACATGGTCTTGCATGACTTTTCTCAAGGTTCTGACTGGTCGACTTAATGTATCAGCTACTACATTAGCTCTACCAGGTTTGTATTCAATGTTATAAGCGTAATCTCTCATTTCTAAGATCGAACGGTTCATTCGCTGACTTTTGGTTTTCTTTCTAAAAACGGAGGTTAGAGGTTGGTGATCTGTCTTAATGGTAAACTGCGTACCCCAGAGAAATTGATGGAAGAACCTGCACGCTAATACAATGCCTAACGCTTCTTTATCGGGGGTGGAATAACGAGTTTCTGCCGGCTTTAACTTTCTAGAAAAATAACCCACTGGTCGCAAAGAGCCATCTTCTTGTACCTGATTAAGGGAAGCACCTACACAGAAATTGCTGGCATCACTATGCAGTTCAAACGGTTTATAAATATCTGCCTTGACAAGAACTGGGTATGAAGCTAGTGCTTGCTTTAACTTCTCAAATGCTTCTTGACACTCATTGGACCATACAAAATCAACAGACTGTTTCGTTAACTCAGTGAGGGGGTAAGCTACTTTGGCAAACTCGGGAACATGTTTACGGTAAAATCCACACATACCCAAAAATTGGCGGACTTGTTTAACATTAGTTGGGGGTTTACACTCAGTCAGAGCTTGGACATTTTCTGGGTCAGGCTCAATGCCTCTCTCTGAAACTACATGTCCTAAGAATTTAACTTGCTTATGGCCAAATTGACACTTAGACAAATTTAGTTTAATACCCATCTCTTCAAATCTCTCAAATACTCTGGTGAGTCTTTGCAACAAGGTGGGGAAGTCAGGAGCCCATACTATTACATCACGAAGATAGTTTCGTACCCAGTCTTCAACTGCTAAGGGAGCTAATACTCTGTTTACTTCTTGAGTGAAAACGGCAGGACTAGCTGAGAGCCCAAACGGAAGGCGTGTGAACCTCCATAGATTGTACCCATCACTAAAAGTAGTTAGATCTCGGCTACTGTCGTTAAGAATGACCTGATAATACGCATCCTTCAAATCTAATGTGGCATAATACTTATTTCCCGCAGCTTTCTCTACTAGTTCGTCAATTCGTGGCAAGGGTTGTATGTCGACCTTCAAATGCTTATTGACCGCTCGAAAATCTAAGCACATACGCTTTGAGCCGTTGGGTTTTGTTACCAGAACAATGGGGGATAACCAGGCGGCAGTCGATGGTTCAATGATATTACGATCCCTCATATCTGTTATCATTTCTTTAATTATCTCTTTTGCTTTCTCTGGGTGTCTATACTGTGGTCCTCGGACAAGATTGTGGTTGGCGAGCTGAATGTTTGTGGGTATCCAAGCAATTGACCCTATTTCATGTGGTCCTAAAACAAACAAGGAATCATGAGCTAGAATTACTTTTCGCAGATGTTTACGCATGTCTCTGTCTAGATGGGGCCACTGTTGGTTTCTAATTAACTCGTTCAACTTCTCTTGTCTAGTGGTTCCGCCTTTTACTTCGTCACATTCCGGTATCATACTGTTGGAAATCTCTTGGGCATGTCTGACCTTCTTTACTGGACCGTTGGGAATTCCGGCACAAATTACACAGTCAAAGGATGGTACTCTCTGATCATCACCTACATTTACTTTTAATTGATTTGAGGATCTCCTCTCCCCTTCTGTTTGAATGGCTAGGTGATGAGGTGCACAAAGGGATAATTCAGTTGAAGACTTTACTTTACACAATTCGTCATAGACCTGTTGAATATGCCCCAAGTGATTTCCTTTAACGTCAACATATGAGATTATCTCCTCCGGGATTAACTCATATTCGCCAATGACAGTGCCAGCTCTCAAATACACTGATTTATCGGTACAATTACTTACTGGCAAATATATGCGTGAATCTGGCTGTTGGTTGAAATTTTTATGCGTGAATCGTACACTCAGAATTTGACCCTTCTCTACTTTCACCTTGATGGATATGATCGGTGCATGATGGCCTCGTACAATAGTCTTCCTATCAATATGGAGACTCTTCAACTGTGGTGGACAAGGTACATCGGGCTTTAACGACAATCTATTGACGCATTTGATTCCTTTCATGTGCTCTTTCGTCACCACTCTCCCATATTCATGTGACTGGCCTGCCCAAATGAAAAGTTTCCTTTGACGTTCCCAGGTTACTCTAAATCTGCCAAGGAGATCTGCTCCGAATAGTAATTCTGCATTAAAGTATTTATCATCCACCACAATAGCATGGTGTCTGACTTTCAACTGTGGTGTTACTTGGACTGTTATGACTACTTTACCTTTAATTTTTAACTCATCTCCCGTAACACCCTGGTATCTATATTTACAAGGTTTGATTGGTTGCAAATTCAAAGTTTTTACTAAACTCTCCTTAATGAAGGTGGCTTCACTACCTGTATCTATTAAAGCAAGACAGACACGTTCATTTACAGTAAACCATATGCAAGGAGACACATTGGAAGGAACCCGCTTATGTCAATACTTTGGATAATACCGACGACTTGAGCGTCCGGGGCAGCGTTGACTGTTTCTCCGACACCCTACTTCTAAGCAATCCCAACATGAACGTGGGGGTGGATTTAAGGGGCAAGTAGAGGTATCATGACTCTGTGTTCGGCAATATGGACAGTAAGGTCCCTGTCGCCTTCCAACTAACCTTTTACGAGGATTTTCAAATAGGGCTACAGCGTGTCGATCTCGCTGACTACTGGTACCACAAGCTCCTCCTGTTACGTTACATTCTGCCCTACTGGCTCTTTCATTCTTTACTGGAAGTTCTTGGTTCGCATGCTTTTGAACTTGCCGGATACTGGGATACCCAGTTCTGTTACCTTTCAGATAGTTGTGCCGAAGTCTCTCCAATCGTGCGGCCATCGTGTCTACTGGACAACAAGGGGAATAGTAAAACTTCAATTCCTCTTTCAACTGTTTTGGCAAAGGGTCGTACAATTTATCTTTTAACGTTTGTTCTTTATCTTCCATGGGCCCATACTGGCGGAAAATGGTTGTGAGAGTTAATTTAAGTTGGCTCAAGAAACGACGGGGATCATCTTCCAAATTGTACTCTAACCGCGCAAATTCCTCCCAGGCATCTTCCAGGGGGATTTGTTTCACAAACAATTTCTGCAAGGTTACTTTAAGTTTATCCCAATCTTCCTCATCGGTACCAAGTTCTACTTGGACCATGGCTTCAACTTGCTGGTCCATGCGGTCGGTAGCTACATACCATCTATCCCTTGAGCTAACTGCGTTATACTCTACTCTCTTACAGAATTTAGTTAGGATGTTGTCTGCGTTAAGACCAACGAGGTCGTCAATGGACAGCCTTGGAATGTATTGGTGGTAATGGGGGCCAGGAGATCGGCTGGGCATATCGTTAGGAGGGGGCAAAAGTGGAACCACGGCAGGGAGAGTAGGTACAGCCGGTTCTTCCCTCCGTTCATCAAGCAACGCTTGTTGTCTCCTTACTGTATCCATAGACTCAGCGAGTTTAGCCCAAAGAGCTTGGACTTTTGTTGCTTAATCAACAGCGGCTTTGGCCGTCATGGTCCCCTGATTCGCGTTAGCAGCTGCCATCGTGTTACAACAAATCAATACTATACCCCACTTTAAATACAATAACATGCACAGTGCTCACTCAAGACCCAAGGACTGGTACTGATTTTCGGCAATACGACTAAACATTCCATGCATCAACTATTCAAAACACTGTTCAGATTATTAATCTCCCAAAAGATAATATTATTGCATGAAAAATACACTGAGACAATTTGCTATTCACCCAAACTCTGTATGGTGCAACACTGCGTGAACACTTCACGAATTTCTGTACTCACAATTCCGGGTCCATACACTTGTATAACACTTTCCATATACCGTATCACCATAAGGTCCTCACATATATAATGCTGTATTCTGAAAGTATACTGGCATTAGAGTTCACATAACATACGTTTCACCAAATAATGAACCGTTAGCACCTGATTAAAATAAACTTTAAAATTATAGCATATACATAGAAATATCAATACAAGGAACTGTAAATCACCCCGAGATATTAAGTAAATGGAATATATATCCTACCTAACACATAAACTAAAGAA
The DNA here is from genome assembly GCF_018991925.1 of Homarus americanus. NCBI lineage: Eukaryota > Metazoa > Arthropoda > Malacostraca > Decapoda > Nephropidae > Homarus > Homarus americanus. The sequence goes on along the minus strand of NW_024750179.1, from coordinate 7,250 downwards.
TATTGCAAGTACAAAATTAGCATCCACTTAACCTTTGCATATAGTGCAATGCTTCTGTTAGCAACTCAGAATTAAAATACTGGGCACTCCCATGAGGAAAACATTTCACAAACTAGTGCCACGGTTCAAACATGTACTCACTGTCTGTAAGTAATACTGAGTTAACAACGAAAAAAAAAATTGGGCAGATTGTTACACATCAAAATTCTTCAAATATTAATGAACCTTATTCACACTCTACACTCAAGTTATTGTTGCAGGTATCATATACTGTACTTTAAACAAGACTTTTTGTTTTCTAACCTAACTCCAAGGTATTTCTTTGAACTTATTTCACTTTCTCTGCAAACCACCACAAAAATCTGTACGTCGGAAAAATATGGAACAAAATTATTAGCAATCTGAAATACCCATTAGTTACAGTGGAATGGTTATTAAATACCCGTACAGAGAAATGGTTATAACTCAGTTAAAAACTACAGTATCACAGTCATTCCTCCCAACTCGATACTATGTTCATTACATCACCATAGCTGCCACCATTTATGAGGGCCTGAGCTGCCACCATTTTATGAGGGCCTGAGCTGCCACCATTTTATGAGGGCTTGAGCTGCCACCATTCTATGAGGGCCTGGGCTGCCACCATTTTATAAGGGCCTGTGTGTCAGTAACAATTCCTTTTACTCTCATACTTATTACCATTGGTTGCGTGACGAGAGGAGGCTCGTGGGTAGATGTAATGATAATATCAAGTAATAGGGAAGAAATAACGGTAAATACTGTAGGTAAATAATAGACACATTATACAAATGCAAAATTTATTTAAACATTGATATGGATGTAGGAGAAAGAATATATGTGTACCAACAGACGAAATCTGGTACTATGCCCTCAGGCTCAACATACTCACACCACTACTGGGTGGACATACTCAATAACACATAACTCTTATAGTCACTTAGCACCATAAAGACCAGGGACAACTGCCACTACAACACTCGGTCGTCAGGAGTGATACTCAAGCAACCGCCATGGGGTCCTGCCACCATGGCGTACTTTCTGACGAACTCTGAAGATCCCAGTGGATTAACCCCACCACAGAAATAGCCCTACTAAGTTAGACACTCATCCACCAATGATGGGGGCTGGTAGTGGTGTGTGGCTTGGTGATCCGGGGTCGCCTCGCAGGCCGAGCGCTAGGGCCAGACGAGCCAGCTATGGGGGCCATAGGCAGTCTGAAGTGTCTGACGGCCGGGTCTCACGAAGGTAACTGATCCTACGGGACCTCGGACATCTCCCCAGACATAGTGGATACAACATCCACGCTACAGACACGGCCTAGGCTGCGTTAGGGACCTGTATGGATGAAGGGACGGGCACTTACTAACCGTAGAAATGTCCGCGGCACCTTCACTCAAAATAGGCCAGGGGGTCCACCTACTTCTATTTCGATGAATTAATTTACTATACACTCTGACGTTGAAACTGAGACTATGAACTCAGTTTCATTCCCTACTATTATCCTCACTAACAATGCTCTGATTCAGCTATCAAAAGCAAAATTAAATTGATTACAAAGGGTTGGATGGCAACAGGTCCCAACATACAGCGTTTGCTACGAAATCTGCGATTATATTCAAAGTCACCCAGGAAACAGAGAAAACGGGGGACGTTTCCACTGAGGGACTCGGAAGGTTTTGTGGACGTTTGAGCGGAATATGAATCCTTAAGGTTTTCAGGTTAGCCGTCATCACGATCATGACACTGTATACAGGTATACAGTATTTTATATACAGGTATGTATATACTGATATATTTTATATATGTGTATATATATATATATATATATATATATATATATATATATATATATATATATATATATATATATATATATATATATATATATATATATATATATATATATATATATATATACAGTCATGCGCCAGTTAACGTCCAACCGAACAACGTCCGATCGCATATACATCCGTGGCCCGCCCCATGCCCCCCCCCCAGAAAAAAACTTCCGTGATGCCTGCTAGGGCACCACTCCACGTCCCCCTGATGGAGACACGATGATCCTTCCCATACTGACCAGATATTATGTGTTAAAGGAATATCCTTCCTTAGGCTTTAGTAAGCATTTGCCTCCAGGTGTAATGTTAACATACATCTATTGAGGATAAAATCTTTGACCTATAAATTGACAATAACACATTTGCTGTAATCAGACATATCTAGTTGCCTCAACAATTGCAACCCCAGTTGCAATTGGGGTTGCAATTTCAAATTCTGTCATTACTAAGGAATAACGAAGTCTGTGGTGCACAGCACTCTAAGATTAAGAGAAAACGGACTCAAGCGTCGTGAAGCGAGAGAAAACGGACTCCTATGATGGGGAACACAAGCACTCACACGCCACTTATACTGACAGACTTGACACTCACTTACTTGACAAGTTTTACCAACCATTAGTTGTGTACGTTATCTAGTGAATTTAGTCAATATTGTACAGTACAAGTACACTGCAATACAGTGGTCCCTCGGTTAACAATGGAACAAACCTGTACTGTACATGTACTAAATGATTACGGTACTTAAATTGTTATGTCTATTGCAAATATAGATTGTTTATACAGGTATTCAAATAAATCACTATCTTACAAGAATCCCAGCAATGTAAGTTATATTCACCCAGGTCGTTTGGGTGGCAAATTATGAGAAGAGCTTAGTCACTCTTAAGTAATGATAAATAAACAAACACAGGCCTTCAGCGCCAACTGTCAAATCCCCAAGCCGCTGGCTACCTCCCTCCTTGTGTTCCCAGACAAAAGATTGGTGATTTCTTTATGTTTATTTTATATAATATCTCAGACTAAAGTTAGGAGATTATAATTTGCATTGCTGGAATCCTTGCAAGACAGCCAATAATTTGAATATAAACGTCATATATTTTGCTCAAGATATAAAAATGTAGTACATTAGTGTACAATACTGTAGTACATTTTATAAACAAGTTTTTCAACTGTATTTTTGGGTAGATTTACATAAATTTCTTCATTTATTTTCATCCATTTACATGCACACACCATACTAAAAGAAATAAAGAAATAAATGACCTTAGTGCAAAGCTGGAGTGCACATGTACTAATTTGATTATGGTACTAAAATTGTTATGTCTAGTGCAAATTATAGCATGTTTATATTCAAATTAATCAGTATCTTACAAGAATCCCAGTAATGTTAATTATATTCACCCAGGTCATTTCACTGGCTTTTTATAAGAGAGAAGCTTAGTCACTTAAGAACTGATAAATATACATCCATTAGACCTGGGCCTGTGCCAACTGTCAAACTACCTCCCCTCCCCCCACGCCCCCTCGCTCGCTCCCTCCCTCTCTCTCCCCATCTGCCTAGCGTTGCTGGAATCCTTGTAAAACAGTGAATAATTTTAATATAAACGTCATGTATTTTGCACAAGAGAAAAAAATTAATCACCTGTATCACATTACAGTAGTGATTAAGAGTAAAAGTGTATAGTATGTACGTTTATAGTATTCCACATACACGTAAGTATAAATACAAAGTTTATGTGATGATCGACAACGTCCATTTCGGTTAACGTCACGTTTCCAAGAACGTGTCTAGGATGTTAACCGGTGCATGACTGCGTGGGGATTTAGAAACTGGTTTAGAATATAGTTAAAAGTCTACCCAGATCCCAACAGGCAACAACAATAAAAAAACTAAACAAACAAAGACAATCGGACTATAAAAGGGTAGACAAAGGATGCGAGTTTTTGTTGTGTATAATAAAGTACAATAAATTCCTTAACAAAATATCCAGCTTTCTATAATTTACCCTTAACCATACTTAACTTAAACATACGCAACATTGGCTTAACAGTATATACATATTTATACAACATAAAACAATCTGAAGCAAGTGGAGGTGGGAGGTAATATAGGGTTACAATACTCAAGTGCGGTGCTGAAGTGTCTGACGAGTAGGGCTGAGTATTGAAGAAGATGGTAGGTAGTCACTGTGCCATAGGTTTCCAGGATAGGTAATCCAAGTGTGGTCACTTCCCAGAGTGAACTGAACTCTCCTCGATCCGGAGCTGATGAGGAAGAGTTGGAGGAGGTGATGCAACAGCCAGGATATGGAGAAAGGAAACCCGGAGTGGTGACTAAGACGAGTCATACTCGGGTTTCGTCCCTAGATGGCGTTGCTCGGTAGTGCTGGGTAGTTAGATCATGACAATAGATGGCGTGGTTCGTAATACCCCTACAAAGACCTCCGTAGCGCGGGCGCGAAGGAGGTGATTGATGTGAACAAGTTGTGAATCTTTTCTGCGATCAGGAGTATGGACTATATTGTTGAGGGGAGATAGTTTATTAGCAACTATATAGGGACCAGTAAACTTGCTTTTAAGGGGAGAGCCTGGAATGGGTAGAAAGAGTAACACTTTGTCTCCTGGAGAAAATGATCTTTCAACTAATTTAGGTTGGGCTTCACCATTTTGTCTTGGACTTTTTTTAAGTTTGACTGAGCAATGGTTCGGACTTCAGTTGATTTGTCCCGATAAAGTGTCAGTGTATTGGAAAACTGTTGCGGGCTTAATAGATGGAGTGTCAAACCACTGCTCCTTTACTATTTTAAGGGGTCCCCTAATTTGTCTCCCATATAGTAACTCGAACGGGGAGAAACCCAATGACTCCTGGGGACATTCCCTGATGGCAAAGAGTAACAAGTCTATGCTTTAAATCCCATTCCTTTTGGTGTTCTATACAGTATTTTTTTAGCATTGATTTGAAAGTTTGATGGAACCGTTCCAAGCAACCTTGGGATTGTGGGTGGTAAGCCGAAGATGTACAATGGTCCACACTGAGGTCTTTCATTACCTGTTTGAAAAGATTGCTAGTAAAATTGGTGCCCTGATCGGATTGGATCTCTTTAGGAATGCCCACTGAAGTGAAAAGGTGAAAAAGAGGTTTGATTACATTTTTTGAAGTGATGCTTTTAAGGGGAAAAGCCTCAGGATAACGTGTACTGGTATCCATAACTGTGAGCAGGAATTGATTTCCCTTCTTAGTCTTTGGTAATGGGCCAGCACAATCCACAACAATCTTTTCAAATGGTGTAGAAAATACTGGGATGGGCTTAATGGGAGCTGCTGGTATACTTTCATTTGGTTTTCCTACCATTTGACAAATATGACAAGATTTTAGGTACTTTGACACATCCTTCCTAAGTCCAGGCCAGTAATAGTGTTGGAGGAGCTTTTTATATGTTTTCAGGATTCCCAAATGTCCTGAAATACCATCATGGGCAAGGGCAATTAATGCTGGTCTGACTGAGGAGGGAATTACCACTTGATGTATTTCAGACCACGTGTCTAGATTGGTAAGCTCAAGGGGTCTATAGGCCCTTATCAAAACCCCTTCCTGATAATAAAAACAAGGAAGGGTGTTAAAATCTTTACCCTCAACTGCCGCATGATGAAGTTTATTCAAAGATGGATCAGATTGTTGGGCTTTAATGAGCTCATCCTTACTAATGGTCTTATTGTACAGATCTTGTGTGGGTAGGAAGATATTGGAGGTGGTTTTAGATGAAGAGGGCCCATTTCGCACACTCTGTGACCAGGTGACAGCACAAGATGGGAAAAGATGAGGAATAGTTTCTTCAAGGTCAGTGATGGAGTTGACAGGTAAGGGAGAGTCGACTGTCTTTATGTTGGGAACCACTAGATCTCCTACCAAGTCATTACCCAATAATAAATGAATGCCGCTCACAGGCATTGGATCTTTCCTAATGGCTACTTGCACTTCCCCAGTAATCAAGGGACATTGGAGGTGCACTTTACCTAAGGGATAGGAAGAATGGGATGAAAGAACAACATACAACAATCTGAAGCAAGTGGAGGGAGGTAATATAGGGTTGCAATACTCAGGCGCGGTGCTGAAGTGTCTGACGAGTAGGGCTGAGTATTGAAGAAGATAGGTAGTCACTGTATAGGTTTCCAGGATAGGTAATCCAAGTGTGGTCACTTCCAGAGTGAACTGAACTCTCCTCGATCTGGAGCTGATGAGGAAGAGTTGGAGGAGGTGACGTAACAACCAGGATATGGAGAAAGGAAACCCGAGTGGTGACTAAGACTAGTCAAACTCGGGTTTCGTCCCTAGATGGCGTTGCTCGGTAGTGCTGGGTAGTTAGATCATGACACAATAGATGGCGTGGTTCGTAATATCCTCCAAAGACCTCCGAGGCTGGCGTGAAGGAGGTGATCACCTGGTGCGTCTGGAGAGTAGCTGCTGCATTTCCACTGGAGCTCGATAAGGAGTCCGCAATCAGGTTGTCCACCCCTTTATGTGCCGAACTTGTAGATTATAGGGCTGGGTGAGGAGAGCCCAGCGGAGGATTCTGGTTGGAGGTCTTGTTGGTTTGGATGAACGTGAGGGGGTTATGGTCGGTGAAGACTAGGGGGTTTGTGGGCGAGATTGGAGGTAACATTCAAACTTTTATTGCCAACACCAGAGCCAGGGCCTCCTTCTCTATGGTCGAGTAGTTGGTCTGATGTTTTTCAACTTGGCGGAGTAGTATGCCACAGGGTGAAGGACATCAGTGGTTGTCGGGCCAGGAGCACAGCCCCACTCCGACACCACTAGCGCTGATTTGCAAATGGAAGGGCAAGGTGTAGTCAGGTGGGTGGACTACAGGTTTGGAGCGCGAAGGCTTTGAGGCGGTGGAAAGACTGGTCGCACCTCTGGTTCGAGTTGGGACCGCAGAACTAGTAAGGTTGAGGGGTCCGCCACTCGGAAGAGCTACGCAGAAACGGCGGTAGTAGCCGCACATCCCCAGGAAGCGATGAGTTCCTTCCTCGTCCGGAGTGTGGGACAAGACGGCTTAACGTCTTGCCCGGTCTCACCATACCATGCCCAACGATATGTCCCAGGTAAGTCACTGAGCCCGCCAAAAGCAGATTTAGCCAGGTTTATGGTGAATCCAGTCTTTGCAGTCGTGCGAACAGTATCTCCAAACGCACCAGATGTTCGTCCCAGCCATCCGACACCACCATCAGGTCATCCAGGTAGGCGAACGTCCCATCCAGGTCCTGAATCAGGTAATTGATTGCCCTCTGGTATGTGGCCGAGCATTAGCAAAGCCAAACGCCATAACCAAATATTGAAAAAGACCAAATGGAGTTATAAATGCTGAGATTATTTTGCCCTATCCGTGAGTC
>NW_024750178.1:0-12024 GCF_018991925.1 Homarus americanus | reverse complement strand
TGTTGATACTAGGTCATGTTTTGATACACACAAGGTCGCAATCGGACCTGGTCCATGGATACCGGTCACAAGTTGGATACTAGGTAGTGTTGACACAAGGTCGTGTGTCGGATACCAGGTCGTGTGTTGGATACCAGGTCATGTACGTTGACACTGGGACATGTTGGATACTGGTCGTGTGTTGATACTAGGTCATGTGTTGGATAATAGGTCATGTATTGATACTAGGTCAAGTGTTGGATACTGGCCGCGGTTGTCACCGAGTCGTGTGTTGATGCCAGGTCGCGTGTTGACACCAGGTCGTGTTGGATCACAAGGTCGCGTTGGATATTAGGTCATTTGTTGATACTAGCCGTGTTGAAATTTAGGTGGTCGTCATGTTGGATACAACGTGTGTTGATACTAGGTCATGTGTTGATACCAAGGTCATGCGTTGGATACTAGGTCATGTGTTGATACCAGGTCGTGCGTTGATACCAGGTCATGTGTTGATACTAGGTCGGCTTGATACAGTCACGTGTTGATAATAGTCGTGTTCGGATACTAGGCTGTGTGTTGGTACTAGGTCGAGGTGGTATACTAGGTCATGTGTTGACACTAGGTCGTGTGTTGGATACTAGGTCATGTGTTGGATACTGGGTCGTGTGTTGGACACTGGTTCGAATGTTGGATACTAGGTCGTGTTGACAATTAGGTCAATGTTGATACTAAGTCATGTGTTTGATACTCTGGTCATGTGTTGATACTAGGTTGTGTGTTGGATACTAGGTCATGTGTTGGATACTAGGTCGTGTTGGACACTAGGTCGTGTGTTGGACACTGTTGTGTGTTGGATACCAGGTCATATGTTGGACACTGGGTCTTATATTGATACTAGGTCATGTGTTGGATACTAGGTCATGTGTTGGATACTAGGTCATGGTTGGATACTAGGTCATGTGTTGGATACTAGGTCGTGTGTTGATCCTAGGTCGTGTGTTGGATACTAGGTCATGTAAGGGATACTAGGTCATATGCTGGATACTAGATCATGTGTTGAATACTAGGTCTGAGTTGAACGCTGGGTCGTGTTGGACACTGGTCGCTGGGACACTGGCCTGTGTTGATACTAGGTCATGTGTTGGATACAAGGTCGTGTCGGATACTGGGTCATGTGTTGGATACTAGGTCATGTGTTGGATACTAGGTCGGGTGTTGGATACTCCAGTCTGTGTTGGACACTTGTTTGTGTGTTGATACTAGGTCAGTGTGTTGATCTCAGGTCGCGTGTTGGACACTTGCTTGTGTGTTGATTCTAATCGGGTTGTTGATACCAGGTCGTGTGTGGATACTAGGTCGTGTGTTGGACACTGGGTCGTGTATTGGATACTAGGTCGTGAGTTGAATACTAGGTCATGTGATGGATACTGGTCGTGTGTTGGAACCAGGTCGTAAGTTGATACTAGGTCGCGTGTTGGACACTGGTCGTATGTTGGACACTGTGTGTTGATGCAGGTCGTGTGTTGGACACTGGGTCATGTGTTGGATACTAGGTCATGTGTTGGACACCAGGTCGCTGGATATAGCTGGTCATGTGTTGACACTTGGTCGTGTGTTGATACTAGGTCGTGCGTTGGATACCAGGTCATGTGTTGGATACTAGGTCGACGTTGGATACCAGGTCATGTGTTGATACTAGGTCATGTGTTGAATACTGTGGTCATGTGTTGATACTAGGTCGTGTGTTGGATAACTAGGTCGTGTGCTGTATACCAGGTCATGTGTTGATACTAGGTCATGTGTTGGATACTAGGTCGTGCTTTTGGATACTAGGTCATGTGTTGGATACTAGGTCGTGTGTTGAATACTGGGTCATGTGTTGATACCAGGTCGTGTTGGATACTAGGTCATGTGTTGATACAAGGTTTTTGTTGACACTGGGTCGTGTTGATACTGGGTCGTATGTTGACTCGTGTAGTTGGATGCTAGGTCGTGTGTTGGACACTGGGTCGTGGTGTTGATACAAGGTCATGTGTTGGATACAAGGTTATTTGTTGGACATCGTGTGTTGGATACTAGGTCGTGTGTTGGACACTGGGCCATGTTGGGTACCAGGTCGCGTGTTGATCCTAGGTAGTATGTTGGACACTGTATCGTGTGCTGGATACCAGGTCATGTTTTGGATACCACTAGGTCGTGTGTTGACTCCTGGTCGTGTGTTGGATACTGGGTCGTGTGTTGGATACTAGTAGTGTTGGATACAAGATCGCTGTCGGATACTAGTCGTGTGTTGATACTAGGTCATGTTGGACACTGGGTCCTGTGTTGGATACTGGTCGGTGTTGATACAGATCGTGATTTGGATCAAGGTCATGTAGTTGATACTGGTCATGTGTTGATACTTGTACGTATTGGATACTCAGGTCGGTGTTGGATACTGGGTCGTGTGTTGGACACTGGGTCGTGTGTTGGATACCAGGTCGGTGTTGGATGCTAGGTCGTGGTAGGGACACCGGGTCGTGTGTTGGATACAAGGTCACGTGTTGATACTAGGTTATTTGTTGGACACTGGGTCGTGTGTTGATACTAGGTCGTGTGCTGGACACTCCGTATGTTGGTACTAGGTCATGTGTTGATACTAGGTAGGATGGACACTGTATCGTGTTGGATACCAGGTCATGTTTTGGATACTACACCAGGGTCGGTTGGACTCTGTCGTGTGTTGGATACTGGTCGCTGTTGGATACTAGGAAGTGTTGGATACAAGATCGTGTGGATACCAGGTCGTGTTGGATACCAGGTCATGTGTTGATACTAGGTCGTGTGTTGATACTACGTCATTTTGGATACTAGGTCGTGTGCTGGATACCGGGTCATGTGTTGATACTAGGTCATGTGGTTGACACTGGTCGCATGTTGGATGCCAGGTCATGTGTTGGACACTGGGTCGTATATTTACATTCTAGGTCATGTGTTGGATACTAGGTCGTGTTTGGAATACTAGTCATGTATTGGATACTAGGTCGTGTGTTGATTACTAGGTTATGTATTGATACGGTCGTGTGTTGATACTAGATCATGTATTGGATAAAAGGTCATGTGTTGATACTGGTCATGTGTTGGATACTATCTGTATGGATACATAGGTCGTGTGTTGAACTCTGGTCGTTTGTTGGATACTGGTCGTGTTGGACACTAGGTAGTGTTGGAACAAGACTGGTGGATACTGTGTGTGTTGATACTAGGTCATGTGTTGGACAGGTCGTGTTGATACTGGGTCGCGTGTTGATACCAGATCATGTATTGGATACCAGGTCATGTGTTGGATACTGGGTCATGTGTTGATACAGCCGTATTGATGTACTGGTCGTGTGTTGGACACTGGGTCGTGTTGATACTGGTATCCGTGTCGCATACTAGGTCATGTGGTGGATATAGGGTCATGTGTTGGACACTGGGTTTGTGTGTTTGATACTAGGTCATTTTTTGGATACTAGGTCGTGTGTTAGATACGGGTCATGTGTTGATACTAGGTCATGTGTGTTGGACACTGGGTCGTATGTTGGACACTGGGTCGTGTGTTGGACACTGGGTCATGTGTTGGATACTAGGTCATGTGTTGGACACTGAGGTTGTGTTGGATACTAGGTCATGTTGGACACTAGGTCGTGTGTTGGACACTTGGTCATGTGTTGGATACTAGGTCGTGCGTTGGTTAACTGGGTCATGTGTTGGGTACTAGGTGGTGTGTTGGATACTAGGTCATGTGTTGGACACTGGGTGGTATGTTAGACACTGGCCGTGTGTTGGATGCAAGGTCGTGTGTTGGATACTAGGTCGTGTGTTGGACACTAGGTAGCATGCTGGATACTAGGTCATGTGTTGGACACTTGGTTCATGTGTTGGATACTGTGTCGTGCGTTGGATACAAGGTCATGTGTTGGACACTTGGTCATGTGTATGATACTAGGTCGTGCGTTGGTTGCTAAGTCATGTGTTGATACTAGGTCGTGCGTTGGATGCTGGGTCATGTGTTGAATACTAGGTCATGTGTTGAATACTAGGTCATGTGTTGGATACTAGGTCGTGTGTTGGATACTAGGTCGTGTGTTGTATACTAGGTCATGTGTTGATACTAGGTCATGTGTTGGATACTAGGTCGTGCTTTGGATACTAGGTCATGTGTTGGATACTAGGGTCGTGTGTTGAATACTGGGTCATGTGTTGGATACTAGGTCGTGTGTTGGATACTAGGTCATGTGTAAGAAACTGGGTCGTGTGTTAGATGCTGGGTCGTATGTTGGACACTGGGTCGTGTTGGATGAGGTCGTGTGTTGGACACTGGGTCGGTGTTGATGACCAAGGTTAGGTGTTGATCCTAGGTAATTTGTGGACACTGGTCGTGTGTTGATACTAGGTCGTGTGTGGATTCTGGGTCATGTGTTGGCTACTAGGTCATGTGTTGGATACTAGGTCATGTGTTGATACTAGGTCGTGCATTGGATACTAGGTCATGTGTTGGATATTTGGTCGGTTGAATACTAGGTCATATGTTGATACTAGGTCGTGCCTTGGATACTAGGTCATGTGTTGGATACTGGTCATGTGTTGAATACTAGGTCGTGTGTTGATTCTAGGTCATGTGTTGGATACTAGGTCGTGTGGTGGATACTAGGTTGTGTGTTGAATACTAGGTCGTGTGTTGGATACTAAGTCGTGTGTTGTATACATAGTCGTGTGTTGTATACAAGGTCGTGTGTTGGATACTAGGTCGTGTGTTGAACACTGGGTCGTGTGTTGGATAGTAGGTCGTGTGTTGGACACTGGGTCGTGTGTTGGACACTGGGTCGTGTGTTGGATACTAGGTCGTGTGTTGTATACAAGGTCGTGTGTTGGACACTGGGTCGTGTATTGGATACTAGGTCGTGTGTTAGACACTGGATCGTGTGTTGGACGCTAGGTTGGGTCTTGGATACTAGGTCATGTGTTGGATACTAGGTCGTGTGTTGGATACTAGGTCATGTGTTGGATACTAGGTCATGTGTTGGATACTAGGTCGTGTGTTGGATACTGGGTCGTGTGTTGGATACTAGATCATGTGTTGGATACTAGGTCATGTGTTGGACACTGGGTCATGTGTTGGATACTAGGTCATGTATTGGATACTAGGTCGTGTGTTGGATACTAGGTCATGTGTTGGACACTGAGTCGTGTGTTGGACACTGAGTCGTGTGTTGGATGCTAGGTCGTGTGTTGGACACTGGGTCGTGTGTTGGTTACAAGATCATGTGTTGGATACTAGGTCATTTGTTGGACACTGGGTCGTGTGTTGATACTAGGTCATGTGTTGGATACAAGGTCATGTGTTGGATACAAGTTCATGTGTTGAATACTAGGTCATGTGTTGGATACTAGGTAATGCGTTGGATTCTAGGTCATGTGTTGGATACTAGGTCGTGCGTTGGATACTAGGTCATGTGTTGGATACTAGGTCGTGCGTTGAATACTAGGTCATGTGTTGGACACTAGGTCGTGTGTTGGATACTAGGTCATGTGTTGGATGCTGGGTCGTGTGTTGGACACTGGATCATGTGTTGGATACTAGGTCGTGTGTTGGATACTAGGTCATATGTTGGATACTAAGTCATGTGTTTGATACTTGGTCATGTGTTGGATACTAGGTTGTGTGTTGGATACTAGGTCATGTGTTGGATACTATATCGTGTGTTGGACATTCGGTCGTGTGTTGTACACTGGGTTGTGTGTTGGATACTAGGTCATATGATGGACACTGGGTCGTATATTGGATACTAGGTCATGTGTTGGATACTAGGTCGTGTGTTGGATACTAGGTCATGTGTTGGATACTAGGTCATGTGTTGTATACTAGGTCATGTGTTGGATACTAGGTCGTGTGTTGGACACTGGATCGTGTGTTGGATACTAGGTCATGTTTTGGATACAACATTAGGTCGTGTGTTGGACTCTGGGCCGTGTGTGGAATACTAGGTCATGTGTTGGATACTAGGTTGTGTGTTGGATACTGGGTCATGTGTTGGATACTAGGTCATGTGTTGAATACTAGGTCGTGAGTTGAACGCTGGGTCGTGTGTTGGACACTGGGTCGTGTGTTGGACACAGGGTTGTGTGTTGGATACTAGGTCGTGTGTTGGAAACTAGGTCGTGTGTTGGACACTGGGTTGTGTGTTGGATACTAGGTCATATGTTGGATACAAAGGTCTTTTTTTGGATACTAGGTCGTGTGTTGGATACTAGGTCGTGTGTTGGATACTGGATCGTGTGTTGGATACTAGGTCGTGTTTTGGATACTAGGTCGTGTGTTGTAAACAAGGTCGTGTGTTGGACACTGGGTCGTGTATTGGATACTAGGTTGTGTGTTGGACACTGGGTCATGTGTTGGATACTAGGTCATGTGTTGGATACAAGGTCATGTGTTGGATAATAGGTCGTGTGTTGGATACTGGGTCGTGTGTTGGACCAGGGTCATGTGTTGGACCAGGTGTGTGTTCGATACTGGGTTGTGTGTTGGTACTAGGTCGTGTGGTATACTAGGTCATGTGTTGGATACTAGGGTCGTGTGTTGGATACCTGGGTCATGTGTTGGATGCTGGGTCGTGTGTTGGACACTGGATTGAATGTTGGATACTAGGTCGTGTGTTGATACGGGTCATATGTCGGATGCTAAGTCATGTGTATGATACTTGGTCATGTGTTGGATGACTAGGTTGTGTGTTGATGCTGGGTCATGTGTTGGATGCTTGGTGGTGTGTTGGATACTAGGTTGTGTGTTGGATACTAGGTTGTGTGTTGGACACTGGGTTGTGTGTTGGATACTAGGTTGTGTGTTGGACACTGGGTTGTGTGTTGGATGCTGGGTCATGTGTTGATACTTGGTCATGTGTTGATACTAGGTTGTGTGTTGGATACTAGGTTGTGTGTTGGACACTGGGTTGTGTGTTGGATACTAGGTCATATGTTGGACACTGGGTGAGTATATTGGATACTAGGTCATGTGTTGGATACTAGGTCGTGTGTTGGATACTAGGTCGTGTGTTGGATACTAGGTCATGTGTTGGATACTAGGTCATGTGTTGGATCCTAGGTCGCGAGTGTTGGATACGATGTCATGTGTTGGATCCTAGGTTGTGTGTTGGATCTGGGTCATGTGTTGGATACTAGGTCATTTGTTGGACACTGGTCATGTGTTGGATACTAGGTCATGCGTTGGATATTGGGTCATGTGTTGGATACTAGGTCATGTGTTGGATCCTAGGTCGAGTGTTGGATGCTATGTCATGTGTTGGATCCTGGGTCGTGTGTTGGATACAAGGTCATGTGTTGGATACAAGGTCATGTGTTGGATACTAGGTCATGCGTTGGATATTGGGTCATGTGTTGGATCCTAGGTCGAGTGTTGGATGCTATGTCATGTGTTGGATCCTAGGTCGTGTGTTGGATGCAAGGTCATGTGTTGGATACCAAGGTCATGTGTTGAATACTAGGTCATGTGTTGGATACTAGGTCATGCGTTGGATGCTAGGTCTGTATGTTGGATCTAGGTCGTGCGTTGGATGCTAGGTCGTGTTTTGGATACTAGGTCGTGTTGATACTAGGTTGTGTGTTGGTACTAGGTCGTGTGTGGTATAATAGGTCATGTGTTGGATACTAGGTCGTGTGTTGGATACTGGGTCATGTGTTGGATACTGGGTCGTGTTTTGGACACTGGTTTGAATGTTGGATACTAGGTCGTTTAGTTGGATGCAAGGTCATGTGTTGGATACAAGGTCATGTGTTGAATACTAGGTCATGTGTTGGATACTAGGTCATGCGTTGGATACTAGGTCATGTGTTGGATACTAGGTCGTGCGTTGGATACTAGGTCATGTGTTGGATACTAGGTCGTGTGTTCGATACTAGGTTGTGTTTTGGTACTAGGTCATTATACTGGGTCATGTGTTGGATACTAGGTCGTGTGTTGGATACTAGGTCATGTGTTGGATACTGGGTCGTGTGTTGGACACTGGTTTGAATGTTGGATACTGGGTTGTGTGTTGGATACTAGGTCATATGTTGGATTCTAAGTCATGTGTTTGATGCTTGGTCATGTGTTGGATACTAGGTTGTGTGTTGGATACTGGGTCATTGTGTTGGACACTGGTTTGTGTGTTGGATACTGGGTCATATGTTGGACACTGGGTCGTATATTGGATACTAGGTCATGTGGTTTGGACACTGGGTCGTGTGTTGGATACTAGGTCATGTGTTGGTTACTAGGTCGTGTGTTGGACACTAGGTCGTGTGTTGGACACTGGGTTGTGTGTTGGATACTAGGTCATATGTTGGACACTGGGTCGTATAATGGATACTAGGTCATGTGTTGGATGCTAGGTCGTGTGTTGGATACTAGGTCGTGTGTGGATACTAGGTCATGTGTTGGATTCTAGGTCATGTGTTGGATCCTAGGTCATGTGTTGGACACTAGGTGTGTGTTGGATGCTAGGTCATGTGTTGGATACTAGGTCATGTTTTGGATCCTGGGTCGTGTGTTGGATGCTATGTCATGTGTTGGATCCTAGGTCATGTTTTGGATACTAGGTCATGTTTGGATACTAGGTCATGTGTTGGATGCTAGGTGGTGTGCTGGATGCTGGGTCGTGTGTTGGACACTGGGTAGTGTGTTGGATCTGGGTCGTGTGTTGGACACTGGGTCGTGTGTTGGATACTCGTCATGTGTTGTATATACTAGGTGATGCGTTGGATACTAGGTCGTGTGTTGGATACTAGGTCGTGTTCTGGATACTGGGTCGTGTGTTGGACACTGGGTAGTGTGTTGGATACTAGGTCGTGTGTTGGACACTGGGTCGTGTGTTGGATACAAGGTCATGTGTTGGATACTAGGTCATTTGTTGGACACTAGGTCGTGTCTTGGATAATAGGTCGTGTATTGGATACTCGGTCATGTGTTGGATACTCGGTCGAGTGTTGAATACTAGGTCATGTGTTGGATACTAGGTCGTGTGTTGGATACTAGGTTGTGTGTTGGTACTAGGTCGTGTGTGGAATACTAGGTCATGTGTTGGATACTAGGTCGTGTGGTGGATACTAGGTCATGTGTTGGACACTGGAAAGTGTGTTGGACACTGGTTTGTGTGTTGGATACTAGGTCGTGTGTTGGATACTAGGTCATTTGTTGGATACTAGGTCATGTGTTTGATACCAGGTCATGTGTTGGATACTAGGTCGTGTGTTCGATACTAGGTCATGTGTTAGGTACTAGGTCATGGGTTGAATACTAGGTCGTGTGTTGAACGCTGGGTCGTGTGTTGAACGCTGGGGCATGTGTTCGACACTGCGTCGTGTGTTGGACACTAGGCCGTGTGTTGGATACCAGGTCATGTGTCGCATACTAGGTCGTGTGTTGGATACTTGGTCATGTGTTGGGTACTAGGTCGTGTGTTGGATACTAGGTGATGTGTTGGACACTGTGTTGTGTGTTGGATACTAGGTCATACGTTGGATACTAGGTCATGTGTTGGATGCTGGGTCGTGTGTTGGATACTAGGTCATGTGTTGGATACTAGGTCATGTGTTGGATACTAGGTCGTGTGCTGGATACTGGGTCGTGTGTTGGACACAGGGACGTGTGTTGGATGCTAGGTCGTGTGTTGGACACTGGATCGTGTGTTGGATACAAGGTCATGTGTTGGAGACTAGGTCGTGTGTGGAATACTAGGTCGTGTGTTGGACACTGGGTCGTGTGTTGGACACTGGGTCGTGTGTTGGATACTAGGTCATGTGTTGGACACTGGGTCGTATGTTGGATACTATGACATGTGTTGGAGACTAGGTCGTGTGTGGAATACTAGGTCATGTGTTGGGTATTAGGTTGTGTGTTGGACACTGGGTTGTGTGTTGCATACTAGGTCATATGTTGGATACTAGGTAATGTAGTGGATGCTGGGTCGTGTGTTGGATACCAGGTCATTTTTTGGATAATAGGTCATTTGTTGGACACTGGGTCTGGTGTTGGATACTAGGTCATGTGTTGGAAACGAGGTAGTGTGTTGGATACTGGATCGTGTGTTGGACACTGGGTCGTGTGTTGGATACTAGGTCATTTTTTGGATACAAGGTCGTGTGTTTGATACTGGGTCATGTGTTGGATACAAGGTCATGTGTTGGACACTGGGTCGTATGTTGGATACTAGGTCATGTGTTGGACACTGGGTCGTGTGTTGGGTACAGGTCATGTGTTGGATACTAGGTCATGTGTTGGATACTAGGTCGTGTGTTGGATAATAGGTCATGTGTTGGATACAAGGTCATGTGTTGGATTCAATCATGTGATGAATTCTAGGTCATGTGTTGGATACTAGGTTGCGCGTTGGATACTAGGTCATGTGTTGGATATTAGGTCATGTGTTAGATACAAGGTCATGTGTTGGATACTAGGTCATGTGTTGGATACAAGGTCATGTGTTGATACAAGGTCATGTGATGAATTCTAGGTCATGTGTTGGATACTAGGTTGTGCTGGATATAGGTCAGGTGTTGGGATATTAGGTCATGTGTTGGATACAAGGTCATGTGTTGGATACTAGGTCGTGTGTTGGACACTAGTGTAATGAGACAAAATCTCACATGAAGAGGTAAGTTAGGAGCTTATAGTAGTAGAGTATTATAGCGAGAGGAAATGGTAGCGTGTCTCGAGGGTGTGATGTCAACACTGTATATTAACACAGGCACAGTACAAGTGTAGTATATAAAACACCAATGCGTGTTACAGCTTTATTTTACTAGTTCAATAGGGGGGATTAATAGGGGGGTTCGTACACAATTTATGATAGACTATGGTATTCTCGTATAACCTAACCTCACAACTAGAATGGGCACTTCACTAAGTCGATCGTTGGGGAGGTTCGGGATCACTGCACTTCCACAGACTACACAGCCAGCACTTACTGTTACACGTGGAGTTGACAGCACTTTGTCGATGGACCCGGGTTGAGACTTCGGCACACTTAATGGCGGTCTTCTCTCGAGCGGGACTCGGGGACCTGGTAGCTGGCCCTTCCTGGTTACAGACACTCTCTGCGGGTATGTCCCTGGTCGCCACACCCATCGCACTGGTTTCCCTCACATTGAAAGGGACATCCGTGCACCGCGTGGGACCATGCCCCACAGGAGGAGCAGCGAAAAGGCTTCGGAGCTCTATACCAGCTGTCCCGCATGGGCGGGCCCGGGCGCGCACTTGTGACTGCCCGGGGGCGGGGGTCAATCCCAGCCCGCGCCCCGCGGGTCCCTGCCCCGGACGGCCGGCCGCCCCGTGGTGCATTACCCAACGTGTTTATACCTACTGTATCTAACCCTGGTTGCTCCCGCCCTTCCCCGTGGAACGATGACTGTTCCTGTCGCTTCCTTTCGTCCCGGCTGAGATTCTCCACCATCAGTCTCAAGAATTCATCCTCCCAGACAGAAGGGGTGTTACGTGTAAAGGTGGGAGGTGCGGCGTGAATTGTCGACACAAAACGGGAGGGGGGGGTGGGTTTCCTGAGCTGTATATACCTCTGCACTGCTTTAATTGCGTTCTCGATCGTAGTTATCCCGCTTGCCTCCATGTACGTACGCATCTCGCCGGGTAAGCCCGACAGAAAGTAAGAGAGTACTAGCTCAGGTGGGAAGAATTGTGGGTGATTCACTCTCGCCATCTTCACAGCACTCCCTATGCATGATAGGTAAACATTTAGTGATGAACACTCCTCTAGCTTAATATTAGCTAAACGTGTCATGTGATCTTGTAATGAGTCACCCTGGCTGTAAACTTCCCGTAATCCGTTCGCGAACGTGTCCCACGTGGTAGCATTCTTTATTGTCGGCTTAAATTCTAGCACGCCTTTCGCGTCGCCGCCCAATCGCATACGTGCCGTCCTAAGGCGGCATTCCTCGTATTCCTGAAGGGTATCCGGGAACGCACTTTCAATGTGTCCTAACCACTGTTCCAGCCTATCGGCTGATGTCGCAGGG
>NW_024750177.1:0-12975 GCF_018991925.1 Homarus americanus | reverse complement strand
AACAACCACGACCATGACTCTAACAGCCACGACCATGATTATAACAACCACGACTATGATTATAACAACCAACACAATGATTATAACAACCACGCCCATGATTATAACAACCACGACTATGATTATAACAACCACGACCATGATTATAGCAACCACGACTATGATTATAACAACCACGACCATGATTATAACAACCACGACTATGATTATAACAACCACGACTATGATTATTACAACCACGACCATGAATATAACAACCCGACCTTGATTATAACAACCACGACTATAATTATAACAATCACGACTATGATTATAACAACCACGACCATGATTATAACAACCACGACCATGATTATAACAACCACGACCATGATTATGACAACCACGACCATGATTATAACAACCACGACTATGATTATAACAACGACGACCATGATTATAACAACCAGGACGATGATTATAACAACCACGACCATGATTATGACAACCACGACCATGATTATAACAACCACGACTATGATTATAACAACGACGACCATGATTATAACAACCAGGACGATGATTATAACAACCACGACTATGATTATAACAACCACGACTATAATTATAACAATCACGACTATGATTATAACAACCACGACCATGATTATAACAACCACGACCATGATTATAACAAGCACGACCATGATTATAACAACCACGACTATGATTATAACAACCAAGACCATGATTATAACAACCACGACCGTGATTATAACAACCACGACAATGATTATAATATAATGAGACAGAATCTCACATGAAGAGGTAAGCTAGGAGTTTATAGTAGTAGAGTATTATAGCGAGAGGTAATGGTAGCGTGGCTCGAGGGTGTGATGTTTACACTGTATATTACCACAGGCACAGTACAAGTGTAGTATATAAAACACCAATGCGTGTTACAGCTTTATTTTACTAGTTCAATAGGGGGGATTAATGGGGGGGGTTCGTACACAATTTATGATAGACTATGGTATTCTCGTATAACCTAACCTCACAATTAGAATGGGCACTTCACTAAGTATATCACTGGGGAGGTTCGGGATCACCACACTCCTTCAGTCTACACAACCAGCACTTACTGTTACACGTTGAGTTGACAGCACTCTGTTGACGGACCCGGCTGAGACTTCGTTACACTTATTGGCGGGCTTCTCTCGAGCGGAACTGGGGACGTAGTAGCTGGCCCTTCTTGGTTACAAGACACACTCTCGTGAGGGAGGACTAGGACGTCCTATATATTGGAAGACCAGCCGTCAGGTTGAGCTGATCGGGGGGGCGGCGAAGGGTCTCCTTACATTTGCCCTCGCTAATGTAGGGTCAGGTCTGGACTTTTTCAGAGACTATAAGTTGTTGTATATTCTGGAGAAATCTACAGATGAATGCTTGTCTGTTAACATCGTTGGTGGGGCCGTGTGACATGAGAGGCTCTGGTTGATTTGTGGCCCCTTGACTTGGGCTCGAGGGTTACATTTTACCTGGTTAATGTGAGGATAGGTCTGGGCCTTGTCTGGGATGTACTGTAGGTTCCTAGTGTAAATTGGGGAAGGACCGCAGGTGGCTACTTTGCTCACTGTGTGTCTTACATATTTGTTGGGGCCGTGTGACATGTGGAGGGGAGCCTGGTTGATTTGTAACCCTTGGGCAGCCGCGAGGTTTACCCTTACACTTGACCCCCCTAATGTCGGGTCAAGTCTGGACTGTTTCTGAGATGTAAGCTGTGGTCTGACAACGCATCACTACACCTCCCGCCAAGACCAAAGTTTTCATGCTCAGAGAAGTGATGACACATTTAAAGTAGACAGTAACATCATGTGCAGTATCTAATATAGTCCCTGAGGCGATAGTGCATGCTTCCATTTTACAAATAATAACCTTAGAGATGTATGTTTTTATGCTGGCATAGTTTGATCTGACAAAGCTTACTATACCTCCCGCCAAGATTAAAGCTTCTATGACAAGAGAAAAAAAAATGAAATACATACACAGTAAGTGAACATAGAGTGATCTAAAGATCCGTTATATCTAGCATAGTGTCCGAGGCAAACTTGCAAATCACATTCTACAAACAATAACAGGTGTTACATTGCCTAACCAGGTCGTGTCAAAATAATAATTCGTCCCACTCAGTAGTATGTCTACAACATTGCATTTAGTAATACAAAACATTGATCAAATGAACTCATAGAAAAGGTGACTAATCTTTAAAAAAACATTCTTTGTAGTACATGTTAACAAAAATCAGAGAATGAAATACTTCAAAATACACAAAAAATGCTCCTACTTCACATGTTAGGGTGTTATATCTTTTTATTACACATCAACAACATCAACAACATCAGTACATTTGTTGGGCCCAGCATGGCTCAAGTCCTCCGTCCAGCTGGTATCTGAAAATAAGGAATGCCGGCAGCACAACAGCGGTAGTCGGTTGGTCCTTCCGATGATCCACCTTTTCATCTTCGACTTTCTTCTGATGTCAGCACAGCACGTCTTCTGTCTTCTTTCTTCACATAGCACGTTTTTCTTTCTTCAATACCACACCTTGTAGGTCGTGTCACCACATCTTCTGACTTCTTCACACTTCCTCCTGGTTTCTATCCTATTCCAGATGATTTTTCTGTTCATCTGCGTTTCTTTATACATCTTTATTTTCATATTCCAGATGATGTTTCTGTTCTTCTGCGTTTCTTTATACATCTTCGTTTTCTGTCATATTCCAGATGAATTTTTCTGCTCCATCTGCGTTTCTTCTCTGCAACATATCTTTCTGCCAGTCCGGCTGGGGGTAGCCGGTCACACTGGGGGGGATGCCATCACTCAGGACGACGTGTGGGGCAGTCTCTGTAGTCCTGGTTTCGCCCTCTGTACACGAGTATCGGCTGAATCCTTGACCGTCCTGTCCCACGCCCCCACAGCGGAAATCCCCTCCCTGGTTCGGCTTGCCAGGGTTTTGATGTTTGGGCTGCATTCCACACTCCTTAACTTCCTAAAGTAGAAAAATATAAAATCTTAATCCTAGACCAGGGATGACTTGAAAGAAGTGGGGTGGTGTGTGGCGGTGTGGTGCTGCACTCATCACGCTGCATTCATCACGCTGCTTCTTCTCTGCTTATATGTGCTGTGGTTGGATTCCGGCTAGCCATGGGGCGGTACTGTGTGTGACATTTGACAGACACAATCCGAAAGGGATGATGGATTAGTTGGAAGTGTATCCGTAAAGAGAAACAAATATTTACTTTATACATTACGTCAATGTTTGGCAACTATAGTTTCCGTCACGACAATATTCTCGTTAGGCTGGGTCGGGGAGTGAAGCTCTGCTCACTACACTGAATATTATTTATCACTACGCGTCAAAGAGTACATTACAAATCATACTAGCATAAAAACACACTGAGTGAAGCTCTGTAATTATCGCAATATTAAGTAACACTAACCACCGATTTTGAAGCATAGCTCACGGGACAAAACATATGAGGATTGGTGGTCACACGGGCGGGCGGAGCGGGCGAGAAATATTCGGCATGATGCGCGCTTGGTGGGTGAGGTATGAGAGTGGCGTAACTGGGGCGGAGGGGAGCGGGCGAAGTGAGCGGGCGGGCGTGGTAGGGCAGGGCGGAGCGAGGCGAGAACGGATGTTAAGTTATAACAGTTAGTATAGACACAGCTTCTATCACTAAAACACAATGGGTACATTTAACACTGACCGACAATTAAAATGCACTTGGGATACTGAGAACTTCACAGAACGTGGGGGACACTGAGAAATTATATTAAGCATCTGAGCATATTCTGGGAGTGTTTTGCTAGTAACAATTCGCGTATACCACAATGAGAGACATTGACTTGAGCTGTAAAGATGACTCACTAGGACACTTTACACACTACGACACAGGAATTCCTTATTACACACTTGTAGACAATATTTAAACTGAATTAAATGAAGGATGAGACGAGCCAGGTGTTATGGCTAACCGAGGGAAGGCGTGAGTTTACGTTAAGTTCACTGCTACCATTTTAATAACTAAGCGAGGAGGGCGTGGATTAACGTATAGTTCTCTGTCACCTATATAATGTTACTTAATGCAACCAATTTTGTACTGCCTTGCTTCTGTCAAGATAGTTACGAGACATTTCAAAAGATTCTAACTATCACTGCGCCGAACACTCAGCGGGGGAAGAGGCGTGAGTTTTATTTTTAAGTGCCACCATTGTAATGAGACGAGGAGGGCGTGGATTAACGTATAGTTCTCTGTCACCATTGTAATGAGGCGAGGAGGGCGTGGGTTAACGTATAGTTCGCTGCCACCACTATAATGCGACTATATCTTGCATGAAGAATATTTATATCTATAAGTAGAATATTTAGTAAGAGAGTGTAAAAGGAAGGAAGACTTTGGTAGCGTGGCCGCGTTAGTTATTTACCCTGGACTTACACTTATCTTATCTTATGCGTCAACACACATCTATTACGTCTTAAGGGCGACTTCTCAAACACCGCTTCGTTACAACTCTTATTAATTACGAACATGACATAGAAACATTAATAGCACCGCCTATTGAAGTTACTAGGACACTATATTTACGTTACTAGGACATCATATTACGTTACTAGACACAGATTCTTGGGCACGAACATGAAATGAATACACTTCCCACGTAAGTAACTCATCCCATGGAAAGCTCTGACAAAAACTCACGTGACCTAGGGGAGGCCTAGCAGGTGGTCCTGGGTTGTCTCTATGGGAGACTGCTTAGCTGGGCACCGGTGTGTTGAGGGCAACTCGCTCCTGACCGGAGGCGACTGCCTCCGGTCCTCTCTGTCTCTTCTCGAACGGGACTCGGGACGAAGTAGCTGACCCTTCTTGGTTACAAGACACACACTCTCTCTCTCCCTCTCGAGGGAGGGTTACGACGTCCTATATATTGGGAGACGTCAGGGTGAGCTGATCCGGGGGGGTGGGGGGGCGGCGAAGGGTCTCCTTACGTTTGCCCTCGCTAATGTAGGGTCAGGCCTGGACTTTTTCTGAGACTATACGTTGTTGTATATTCTGGAGAAATCTTCAGATGAATGCTTGTCTGTTAACATCGTTGGTGGGGCCGTGTGACATGAGAGGTCCTGGTTGATTTGTGGCCCCTTGACTTGGGCTCGAGGGTTACATTTGACCTGGCTAATGTGAGGTTAGGTCTGGGCCTTGTCTGAGATGCACTGTACTTGTGTATATTGGGAGAGAGTCGGCAGGTGGTTTCTTACATGTTTGGTTGGGGCCGTGTGACATGGGAAGGGGAGCTAGTTGATTTGTAACTCTTTGAGTGGCTGCGAGGGTTACCCTTACACTTGACCCCCCTAATGTCGGGTCAAGTCTGGACTGTTTCTGAGATGTAAGCTGTGGTCTGACAACCCATCACTACATAAATCATGGTTGTGGTTGTTATAATCATGGTCGTGGGTGTTATAACTACGTCGTGGTTGCTATAATTGGCGGTTGAGGTTGTTACAATCATGGTCGGTTGTTATAATCTGGCGGTCGTGGTTGTTATAATCATGGTCGGGTGTTATAATCATGGTTGTGGGTTGTTATAATCATAGTTGTATGTTATAATCAGCGGTCGGTTATAATTGTTCGTGTTCTGGGTAATAAGTTCAATATACAGGAGCGAACACAAACACCTGTATAGTTTTGTAGGTTCGATTTACTGGATAAGAGATATGTACACAAGGGGAGTAGCGCTCTTCAACCTGTCCGCTGGTCAACTGCTCTATAGACGACGTATGGCAAGTGATACATTAACAGCTTCCATACGTCGCCAGGCACATTAATTAGGCATGTGGGACATCTTAAATATATTGCCACACGCTACTAGCTAGGCTGAATAAATAGTACATAAATGGAGCACATACATACAATACATACATAATATAAATACAGCATACAGAATATACATACACCTCCCTCCCCCCTATACGCTCATAGCAAAGTCTTGAGCGGACCTTTTCTTTTGGATCCGTTCTGAGCGTCGAGGGACTTGATCACTGGGAAGGGTATGGGACTCAACACTGGTGGCGGGGTCAGCAGAAGGCGTTGTTACGGGGCGAAGAAAACGGCGGTTCCTCCACCACACACGACCACTGGGTAACCGCACCTGGTAGTCCCGTGACCTACCGAGACCCATGACTATGACCACTTTGTCCCAACGTAGGGAGGTCGGGTCCTGAACATGGACTTGGGTGCCAACACTCAACTTGGGGAGAGGACGGGCGTGGTCGTTGTAGCGGGCGACGACATCATGAACAAGTTCGGCGGCTCGGCGATCACAATCCTCTGTCTTGGCCTGCCACTCCTTGGAGAAGGATTGAGGGTGAACAGAGACACAAGAACGAAGGGGGCGTCCATACAAGACCTGGGCAGGGGAGCGTCCGGTGTAGTTAGGTGTGTTGCGGAGTTCAAGAAGACCCCAGTCGAAGGCCTCGCAGTCAATATTCCCAGAAGGGGCCACCTTAAGGATGAGGTGCTTCAGGGATTTGACAGCAGCCTCAGCGTGGCCGTTGGACTGCGGGTAATGGGGCGATGACAACACATGCCGGACTCCCCATCGGTCAAGGAACACAGCAAAGTCCCGGCTTATGAACTGGGCCCTCCGTCGGTTCGCAGGCACACAGGAACGCCCACGTCTCGGAAGTAGTGGCGGAACTTGCTGATGGTGGCGGCAGACGTCGTGTCATTACTGCACTTGATGACAACCGGCCAACCAGAGAGACGGTCGACGATAACAAGGAAGGACTTTCCTGACACACAGAAAAAGTCGGCTGACACAGACTCAAAGGGGCGAGTGGGGTTGTCGTCACTCATGAAGGGTTCCTGCTGCTGGCTGGGTTGTAATACTTGGCAGGGCTCACACGCACGGACAATATTGGAGATGTCGGAGTCGATGCCGGGCCAGAACACTGGCTGTCGTGCATGTCGTTTGGTGGCCTCAGCTCCACGGTGACTGTCGTGAAGGCGAGCCAAGACGTGGGGACGTGAGGCAGCAGGGACAACTACACGTGCTCCGTACAGAACAAGGTCCCCGT
Organism: Homarus americanus; assembly: GCF_018991925.1. Classification (NCBI taxonomy): domain Eukaryota; kingdom Metazoa; phylum Arthropoda; class Malacostraca; order Decapoda; family Nephropidae; genus Homarus; species Homarus americanus. The sequence goes on along the minus strand of NW_024750177.1, from coordinate 5,861 downwards.
CGCAGTAGAGTTCATCGCGGAGTTTCCAATACGGGAGCAGGGTGTTGTAAAGGTCGTAGCGGTTGCTAGGGAATTCATTCCTCACACACTCGACGAGTCGGACGTAGGAAGGGTCATCTCGGGCCGCTGTTCGAAGGTCCTCCATTGCCTTGTCGTCATCTGGTGACAGGTCCGAACGAAGGGATTGGACGGCGTGTAGAGTGACCACAGTCCTGACGGAAAGAGCGAGGTCGGCGTCGAGCCCATGGTCTTCTGGAGTAGGGCGGCTGACAGGAGAGCGGGATAAAGCATCAGGGATGCAGAGCTACTTACCAGCACGCCACACTGCTGTGAAAACGTAGGCCGAGAGCTTCTCTTTCAGACGCTGGAGGCGAGGGTTCTCAACGGCGTCCAGCGTGTAGTGGTTGAGGATCGGGACAAGAGGGCGATGGTCGGTCACTAGGTGAAAGTGTTGCAGGCCTATGAGGTAAAACCTGCACTTGGACATCGCCCAAACCACAGCCAACAGCTCCAACTCAATAGTGGCGTAGCGCGTCTCGGTGTCAGAGAGGAAACGCGAGCCACACTGGACGAGCCGGAACTGCCCTCCACCATGATCCTGCAGTAGGGCGTATCCCACGCCATACAAGCGTGAGGCATCTGTCTGCAGAACTGTCGGCAAGGCTGGGTCAAACGTGGCGAGGACAGGTGGACGAGACAGGGCCTGTTTCACTTGCTGGAAGGCCTTGTCGTGGTCGGGGATTCACAGGAATGTCCTCTTGGGGCTCATCAGGGGGCGAAGTGGTTGAGCAGCTGCGGAGATGTCCGACGAAAACTCTGCTAACTGGTTGACGAGACCGATGAAGGACCTCAAGTCGGTAAGGTTAGCAGGGGTGGGAAAATCCGTAATGGCGCGGACCTTTTCCGGGTCAGCTGCAATACCATTCCCTGAGAGGGTGTACCCACAAAAGTCAACTGAAGAGCTGGCCAGAACAAACTTGTCGGCATTTAGGGTAATGCCGTGCTTCCAGCACCTGTTGAGTACCTCGTAGATACGGCAGAGGTGATCCATATAATCTTCGTCGTACACGAGTATGTCGTCGACCACTTTCACACAGATTGCCAGACCTTGTAGAGCCATATCACCTCGAAGACAGAAAGCGTCTCCTGTAGCGGCGAATCCCATGGGGCCACGGCAATAACTGTAACGTCCATGCGGGGTGATGAAAGTTGTGAGTGGTCGGTCTTCTTCGGCAAGCTCTATCTGCCAGTATCCACACAGGGCGTCCATCGTCGTGAAGAAGCGCGCCTTCGGGTTCACACTGCGTATAGCTGCAAAGGGCGTGGGAGAAGGGTGCGCAGGACGAGACACCTGGCTGTTGAGCTTGGAGAGGTCAGTGGTGATCCGAACACCACCTTTAGATTTTGCGACGACAACCATCGGGTGACACCATGGAGACGGGTCATCGCCGGTTGGTGCAATAATTTCTTCGGCGACCATGGAGTCCAGCTCGTTTTTGACCGCCTCGCGGAAGGCCAGGGGAACCAGTCGAGGGGTGTAAATAGCGAAGGGCTTCGCGTCGTCCCTCAGGTGGATCCTCATGGGGGGGCCTACCATCTTCTTGAGAGGCTTGGATTCCAGAGCGGACTTGGTCACCAGAACGTCGCTGAATTCCTTCAGGAAGTGCTTCCGAGCATCCGAAGGAGAGGTGTCACTGGCAAGAGGCAGGGGTAGGGCGGCAGCAGGGTCGTTGCTGCTCCCTTTTTGCACCCTGTTGGCGTGTTTTACCTCAAGAATAGGTTTGGGGAAGTCCTGGGAGATGATGGCCAACTCTTGACAATGTCTGTAGGACAGCAAAGGAGTCGGGACACCGTTATGCACATCAATCCAGGCCTGACATGACCTGTTGCCAAAGGTGACTTGTGCTTGGAGTGAACCCAGGGCCGGGGTCATCTGTGAACCGTCTGCCATAAAGCGGAGATCCTTGGGGGGCGGTCCTAGATCACTTGGAGAGAGCCCCAAGCATTGCAAATGCTGGGGACCGATGACTGTAGCATCAGCGCCGGTGTCGGGCAACATCTGAAGACGGGATGACACGCTGCGGTAGGTCACAATGACACTGATGTACTGGGGGACTTTGGTCCTGGGACGCGGGGGGGAGCACACATTCCTAATATGGCTCGAGCGTTGTCCAGGGTCGTCATGCTTCTGATTGGAAGACTGTGGGCGGCCCTCTATGGTGGGAGGGCGCTGAAGCTTCCGCCGACGCTGTCCCTTGGGTTTGTTGGAAGGGCAACACTTGTCATAGTGGCCCAGACGACCGCACACATTGCACTGGACGCGTTTGGCTGGGCACCGTACTGTGAGTGACCAGTGGCCCTTACGGTCACAACTGTTGCAGGTAGACTCAGCAGCTGGACACACCTGTGTTCCATGCTGCTTACCACAGTTGTTACAAAATGAACCGGGCGTGGACGTGGTGGGCGAAGGCGTAGGAGCAGACTTCTTGTCCTTCTTGTACCGGGATACAGCGCGTACAGCTGTAGGGGGAGCTCGGATGGCAGAGGTGGCACACCTGGCAGCCTCATAGGAGCGACATATCGTCAACACATCCTGAAGAGAAGAGGAAGAGTCGAGGGAGGTGAGGCGTTGGACAAGTTCCTCGTCCTTAACACCCATCAAGATCACCTGCTTCAACTGGGTCTCCTCGCACTGCTGGTGGTGGCCTAGACATATATCTACCTCTTCCGAGGCTCTCTTAAGTCGTACATAAAAGGCATCAAAAGACTCACCCTCCATCTGTCTGCAGCTAAACAATTCCCTCCTGCGCAGAGCTTCATTCTGCTGTCCTTTGATGTGCCGTTGTAGAACGTCCAGTACTTCCTCTACAGACAGCGAAGAGGTTGGGGGTACCTGCAACGTATGTTCTAAGACACGCTGAACTTCCAAGGACAGGCACATACGCAGTTGGATGAGTTGTTTTGGCTGTGACAAACTCTGGAGATCCACTATTGTAGAATAGTCAGCCCACCGTCGCCGCCATTCACGAAAAGTCTGGAAATTCACATCAGGCTTCAAGATGGGCGGTGTTTGAGCTGCTGCTTTAGGTGGGGCTGGGGGGCGTGAAGGAAGCATTGATGGGGTATCTGAACCAGTCAGTACCGAGGCAGTGTTAGAGCCGGGGGCTTGGTTAACAGTGAGGCGAGATATCAAGGCTTCAAACCGTGCACTGTCTTCCAATCTCCGTTGGTGGTCTCGTTCTGCCTCTGCTTGCCTTCTGTGCTCATCCGCCAAACGTCTGTGAGCTTCATCCTCGCGTCTCTCATCTCTCATAAACTTCAGTAAAGCAATTATCTCTGGAGACAATGCTGAATATTGAGGTGAAGGACTGCGCGATGTTGTGGGGGCTGGAGCGTCGTGGCCGGCCTGGTCATCCATCTCTGTGGGACTATCATCCGCTTGACTCATCCAGGCGCTGGCTCCACGGCTACGTAAGGCACGAGACATAACTACTTCATCTGTGTACTGTATCTTAAATCAGTGTTGACCGGTCAGCCCGTCGTATCAACAAGATTTCAGACAAAAAATTTAATTAAATACACAGATAAGTAGGTTATATATATAAAATATATATGAGAGAGCCGCGCGGTCAGCAAGTGTTAGTACATGTATGTGTGTGTGTGTGTCCCGGGCAAAGCGTCTCGCCCCAGCTGTGAGGGGGGGTGGAGGCGGCGCTGTGAGGGAGGGGGGTGGAGACAGCGAGTAGCTCAGTCACCCTCTGTAAACGGTCAGAGGAGGGTGCGCTGAACTCTACACCCCACAAATGCCCAGAACATGCCGTATAACTTGGGAATCCTTTAAAACAAGGTCACACATGAATGGCACGAAACACACAATGCACTAAACACTTCACAGAAAATCACTGTCACTGACACTGCTCAAAGTTGCGAAATTCTTCGAGGAGGGATGACGCGGGGGTTGACACAAAGGCGGGAGTCCATAAGCCGGCTTTCACAAACTAGCACTAATCACTCGTAATTATCCAGTAAGATTACGCACTGCGCCATGTTAGGTGTTCTGGGTAATAAGTTCTATATACAGGAGAGAACACAAACACCTGTATAGTTTTGTAGGTTCGGTTTACTGGATATGAGTATGTACACAGAGGGGGGGGGTAGCACTCCTCAGCTAGGCTCCTGGTCAACTGCTATAGACGACGTATGGCAAGTGATACATTAGCAGCTTCCATACGTCGCCAGGCACATTAATTAAGCATGTGGGATATGGTAATAACATTGCCACACGCTGCTAGCTAGGCTGAATAAATATAAATGGAGCACATACATAATATACATACATAATACATAATCCAGCATACATAATATACATACAATTCCCAGAAGGGACCACCTTAAGGATGAGGTGCTTCAAGGATTTGACAGCAGCCTCAGCATGGCCATTGGACTGCGGGTAATGGGGCGATGACAACACATGCCGGACTCCCCATCGGTCAAGGAACACAGCAAAGTCCCGGCTTGTGAACTGAGGCCCTCCGTCGGTTCGCAGGCATGCACGAACGCCCACGTCACGGAAGTAGTGGCGGAACTTGCTGATGGTGGCGGCAGACGTCGTGTCATTACCGCACTTGATGACAACCGGCCAACCAGAGAGACGGTCGACGATAACAAGGAGGGACTTTCCTGATACAGAGAAAAAGTCGGCCGACACAGACTCAAAGGGGCGGGTGGGGTTGTCGTCACTCATGAAGGGTTCCTGCTGCTGGCTGGGTTGTAATACTTGGCATGGCTCACACGCACGGACAACATTGGAGATGTCGGAGTTGATGCCGGGCCAGAACACAGTCTGTCGTGCACGTCGTTTGGTGGCCTCAGCTCCACGGTGACTGTCGTGAAGGCGAGCCAAGACGTGGGGACGTGAAGCAGCAGGGACAACTACACGTGCTCCGTACAGAACAAGGTCTCCATCGCAGTAGAGTTCATCGCGGAGTTTCCAATACGGGAGCAGGGAGTTGTGAAGATCGTAGCGGTTGCTAGGAAATCCGTTCCCCACACACTCGACAAGTCGGACGTAGGAATGGTCATCTCGGGCGGCTGTTCGAAGGTCCTCCATTGCCTTGTCGTCATCTGGTGACAGACCCGAACGAAGGGATTGGACGACGTGTAGAGTGACCACAGTCCTGACGGAAAGAGCGAGGTCGGCGTCGAGCACATGGTCTTCTGGAGTAGGGCGGCTGACAGGAGAGCGGGATAAGGCATCAGGGATGCAGAGCTCCTTACCGGCACGCCACACTGCTGTGAAGATGTACGCCGAGAGCTTCTCTTTCAGACGCTGGAGGCGAGGATTCTCAACGGCGTCCAGCGTGTAGTGGTTGAGGATCGGGACAAGCGGGCGATGGTCGGTCACTAGGTGAAAGTGTTGCAGGCCTATCAGGTAAAACCTGCACTTGGACATTGCCCAAACCACAGCCAACAGCTCCAACTCAATAGTGGTGTAGCGCGTCTCGGTGTTAGAGAGGAAACGCGAGCCACACTGAACGAGCCGGAACTGCCCTCCACCGTGATCCTGCAGTAAGGCGTATCCCACGTCGTACAAGCGTGAGGCATCTGTCTACAGAACTGTCGGCAAGGCTGGGTCAAACGTGGTGAGGACAGGTGGACGAGACACAGGGCCTGTTTCACTTGCTGGAAGGCCTTGTCGTGGTCGGGGGTCCAGAGGAATGTGCTCTTGGGGCTCATCAGGGGGCGAAGTGGTTGGGCAGCTGCGGAGATGTCCGACGAAAACTCTGCTAACTGGTTGACGAGACTGATGAAGGACCTCAAGTCGGTGAGGTTAGCAGGGTGTGGGAAAATCCGTGATGGCG
>NW_024750176.1:0-21367 GCF_018991925.1 Homarus americanus | reverse complement strand
CCCTCATCGAGTCTAACAATGTCCCCTGATCGGTTATGACAAAGGCACCTTGATCGATTATTACAAATTCCCCTGATCGAGTATAACAAAGTCCCCTGGTCGAGTATAACGAAGTCCCCTGATCGAGTAAAACAAAGGCCCCTGATCGAGTATAACAAAGTCCCCTGATCGATCATAGCAAAGACCCCTGGTCGAGAATAACAAAGCCTCCTGACGGAGTATAACAAAGTGCCTTGATCGAGTATAACATATCCCCTGATCGTGTATAACAAAGTTCCCTGGTCGAGTATAGTAATGTCCCCTGATCGAGTATAACAAAGCCCCCTGATCGAGTATAACAAAGTCCCAGGTCGAGTATATCAAAGTCTCCTGATCGAGTAAAACAAAGTAACCTGGTCGAGTATAACAAAGTCCCTTGATCGAGTATAACAAAGACCCCTGATCGAGTAAAACAAATTCCCCCGATCGAGTATAACAAATTCCCCTGATCGAGTATAAAAAGTCCCCTGGTCGAGTATAACAAAGTCCATTGGTCGATTATAACAAAGTCACCTGATCGAGTATAACAAAGGCCCCTGATCGAGTATAACAAAGTCCCCTAATCGAGCATAACAAAGACCAGTGGTCGAGTATAACAAAACCACCTGATCGAGTATAACAAAGTCCCCTGGGTGAGTATAACAAAGCCCCCTGATCCAGTATAACAAAGTCCCCAAATCGACTATAACAAATTCCCCTGATCGAGTATAACAAAGGCCACCGGTTGAGTATAACAAAGCCTCCTGAATGAGTATACCAAAGTCCCCTGATCGAGTATAACACATCCCCTGATCGAGTATAACATATCCCCTGATCGTGTATAACAAAGTTCCCGGGTCGAGTATACTAATGTCCCCTGATCGAGTATAACAAAGGCCCCTCATCGAGTATAACAAAGCCCCCCTAATCGAATATTACAAAGTCCCCTGTTCCAATGATCGACTATAACAAAGTCCCCTGGCGAGTATAACAAATTCCCCTGATCGAGTATAACAAAGTCCCCTGATCGAGTATAACAAAGTCACTCAACGAGTATAACAAAGTCCCCTAATCGAGTATATCAAAGCCCCCAGGTCGAGTATAACAAAGGCCCCTATCCGAGAATAACAAAGTCTCCTGATCGAGTAAAACAAAGTCCAATGATCGAGTATAACAAAGTCCCCTGGTCGAGTATAACAAAGCCCCCTCATCGAGTATAACAAAGGTCCCTGTTCGAGTAAAACAAAGTCCAATGATCGTGTATAACAAAGTCCCCTGGTCGAGTATAACAAATTTCCCTGATCGAGTATAGCAAAGTCCCCTGGTTGAACTATAACAAAGGCCCATGATCCAGTATAACAAAGGCCCCGCATCGAGTATAACAAAGACCCCTCATCGAGTATAACAAATGCCCCTAATCGAGTATAACAAAGTCCGCTGATCGAGTATAACAAAGTCCCCTTATCGAGGATATCAAAGTCCCCTGGTCGAGTATAACAAATTCCCCTGAACGAGTATAACAAAGTCCCCTGGTCGAGTATAACCAAGGCCCCTCATCAAAAATAACAAAGGCCCCAGGTTGACTATAACAAAGCCTCCTAATGGAGTATAACAAAGTCCCCTTATCGAGCATAACAAAGCCCCCGTGATCGAATAATACAAAGTCCAATGATCGTGTATAACAAAGTCCCCTGGTCGAGTATAATAAAGTCACCTCATCGAGTATAACAAAGTCCCCTGATCGAGAATATCAATGCCCCCTGGGCGAGTATAGTAAAGGCCCCTCATGGAGTATAACAAAGTCTCTTGATCGAGAATAACAAAGTCCCCTGGTTCGAGTATAACAAAAGCCCTTGATCGAGTATAACAAAGGCTAAATCATCAAGTATAACAAAGTCCTCTAATCGATTATAACAAAGGCCCCTCATCGAGTCTAACAAAGCCCCCTCATCGAGTATAGCAAAGTACCTAATCGAAAATAACAAAGCCCCTCATCGAGTATAACAAAGTCCCCTCATCGAATATAAGAAAGCCCCCTGATCGAATATAACAAAGTCCCTTGATCGAGTATATCAAAGGCCCTTGATCGAGTAAAACATATCCCCTGATCGTGTATAACAAAGTTCCCTGGTCGAGTATAGTAATGTCCCCTGATCGAGTAATACAAAGCCCCCTGATCGAGTATAACAAAGTCCCCTGCTCAAGTTTAGCAAAGTCCCCTAATCGAGTATAACAAAGTCCTCTAATCGAGTATAACAAAGGCCCTTAATCGAGTATAACAAAGTCCCCTGGTCTAGTATAAGCAATTCCCCTGATCGAGTATAACAAAGTCCCCTGGTCGAGTACAACAAATTCCCCTGATCGAGTATAACAAAGTCCCCTGGTTGAGTATAACAAAGGCCCTTGATCGAGTATAACAAAGTCACCTGGTCTACCATAACAAATTCCCCTCATCGAGTATAACAAAATCCCCTGGTCGAATATAACAAATTCCCCTGATCAAGTATACCAAAGTCCCCTAATCGATTATGACAAAGGCCCTTGATCGAGTATAACAAAGGCCCCTGATCGAGTATAACAAAGTCCTCTGATCGAGTATAACAAAGTCCTCTGGTCGTGTATAACAAAGTCCTTTGGTCGAGTATAACAAATTTCCCTGATCAAGTATAACAAAGTCCCCTCATCTAGTATTAAATCCCCTGATCGAGTATAGCAAAGGCCCTTGAGCGAAAATAACAAATGCCCCTCATCGAGTAAAACAAAGTCCCCTAATCGAATATTACAAAGCCCCCTGATCGATTATAACAAAGGCCACTGGTCGATCATAACAAAGGACCCTGGTCGAGTATAACAAAGTCCCCTGATCGAGTATAACAAAGCCCTCTCATTGAGTATAACAAATTCCCAAATCGAGTATAAAAAAGTCCCCTGGTCAAACATAATAAAGGCCCCTGATCGAGTATAGTAAAGTCCCCTGATCTAGTATAACAAAGTCCCATGGTCAAGTATAACAAAGTCCCTTGATCGAGTATAACATAGGCCCCTGATCGAGTATAACAAAGTCCCCCGGTTGAGTATAACAAAGCCTCTTCATCGAGTATAACAAAGTCCCCTGATCGAGTATAACACATCCCCTAATCGAGTATAACATATCACCTCATCGTGTATAACAAAGTTCCCTGGTCTAGTATAGTAATGTCCCCTGATCGAGTATAACAAAGCCTCCTGATCGAGTATAAGAAAGTCCTCTCATCGAGTATAACAAAGTCCCCTGATCGAGTATAACAAAGGCCCTTGATCGAGTATAATAAAGGCACCTAATCGAGTATAACAAAGTCCCCTGATCGACTATAAAAAAGTCCCCTCATCGAGTAATTCAAAGTTGCCTTGTCGAGTATAACAAAGTCCCCTGATCGAGTATAACAAAGACCCCTCATCGAGTATAACAAAGTCCCCTGATCAAGTATAACAAAGTCCTCTGATCGAGTATAACAAAGTCCCCTGATCGAGTGTAACAAAGGCCCTTGATCGAGTATAATAAAGGCCATTCATCGAGTTTAACAAAGTCCCTTGAACGAGTATAACACATCCGCTGATCGAGTATAACATATCCCCTGATCGTGTATAACAAAGTTCCATGGTCAAGTATACAAAGTCCCCTGGTCGAGTATAACAAAGGCCCCAGATGGAGTATAACAAAGACCATGATGGACTATAAGAAAGTCCCCTGATCGAGGAAAACAAAGCCCCCTGATCGAGTATAACAATGTCCCCTGATCGAGTATAACAAAGCAACCTGGCCGAGTATAACAAAGACCCCTGATCGAGTATAACAAAGTCCCCTCATCGAGTATAACAAAGTCCCCTGATCGACTATAATAAAGCCCCCTTACCGAGTGTAACAAAGTCCCCTGATCGAGTATATCAAACCCCCCTGGTCGAGTATAATAAAGGCCCTGATCGAGCATAACAAAGTCCCCTAATCGAGCATAACAAAGGCCCCATGTCGAGTATAACAAAGCCCCCTCATCAGGTATAACGAAGTCCCCTGATCGAGAATAACAAACGCCCCTAATCGAGTCTAACAAAGTCCCCTAATCGAGTATAGCAAAGGCCCTTGATCGAGTATAAGAAATGCCCCTCATCGAGTATAACAAAGCCCCCTAATCGAATATAACAAAGCCCCCTAATCGTGTATAACAAAGTCCCATGGTCGAGTATAACAAAGTCCCTTGATCGAGTATAACAAAGCCCCCTGATCGAGTAAAACAAATTCCCCCGATCGAGTATAAAAAATGAGGGGACTTTGTTATACTCGATGAGGGGGCTTTGTTTTCCTCGACCAGGGGACTTTGTTATACTCGATCAGGGACTTTGTTATACTTGATCATGGGACTTTGTAATATTCGATCAGGGGGGCTTTGTTAAACTCGACCAGGGGCCTTTGTTATGCTCGATAAGGGACTTTGTTATACTCGATGGGGGGCCTTTGTTATACTCGATCAGGGGACATTACTATACTCGACCCGGGAACTTTGTTATACTTGATCAGGGGAATTTGTATTATTCGATCACGGGGGCTTTGTTATGCTCGACTAGAGGCCTTTGTTATGCTCGATAAGGGGACTTTGTTATACTCCATCAGGAGGCTTTGTTATACTCAACCGGGGGCCTATGTTATTTTCGATGAGGGGTCTTGGTTATACTCGACCAGGGGACTTTGTTATACTCGATCAGGGGAATTTGTTATACTCGACCAGACATTATACTCGATAAGGGGACTTTGTTATACTCGATCAGGGGACTTTGTTATACTCGATTAATTTTGTTATACACGATCAGGAGGCTTTGTTATACTTTGTTATACCAACCAGGGGAACTTTGTTATACTCGGTCAGGGTATACTCGTCTTTGTTATGCTCGACTAGAGGCCTTTGTTATGCTCGATAAGGGGACTTTGTTATTCTCGATCAGGGGCCTTGGTTATACTCGATCAGGGATATTTGTTATAGTCGACCAGTGGACTTTGTTATACTCGACCAGGGGACTTTGTTATACTCGATCAGGGGACTTTGTTATACTTGATTAGGGGCATTTGTTATACTCGATGCGGGGTCTTTGTTATACTCGATGAGGGGCCTTTTTATACTCAATCATGGGCCTTTGTTATACTCAACCAGGGGACTTTGTTATACTCGATCAGGGATATTTGTTATAGTCGACTTTGCTATACATGATCAGAGGAATTTGTTATACTCGACCATGGGACTTTGTTATACGCGATCAGGGGACTTTGTTATACTCGACAAGGAGACTTTGATTTACTCGATGAGGGGACTTTTTTATTTTCGATCAGGGGACTTTGTTATACTCGATGAGGTGCCTTTATTATACTCGATCAGGGGACATTACTATACTAGACCAGGGAACTTTGTTATACACGATCAGGTGATATGTTATACTCGATCAGGGGATATGTTATACACGATCAGGGGACTTTGTTATACTCGATCAAGAGGCTTTGTTATACTCAACAGGGGGCCTTTGTTATACTCGATCAGGGGCCTTTGTTATACTCGATCAAGGGTCTTTGTTATAATTGACCATGGGACTTTGTTATACTAGATCAGGGGACTTTGCTATACTCGATCAGGGGCCTTTATTATATTTGACCACGGGACTTTGTTATACTCGATTTGGGGACTTTTTTATACTGGATGAGAGGGCTTTGTTATACTCGATCAGGGAACTTTGTTATACTCGACCAGGGTCATTTGTTATGATCGACCAGTGGCCTTTGTTATAATCGATCAGGGGGCATTGTAATATTCGATTAGGGGACTTTGTTATACTCGATGAGAGGCATTTGTTATTTTCGATCAAGGGCCTTTGCTATACTCGATCAGGGGATTTAATACTAGATGAGGGGACTTTGCTATACTCGATCAGGGGGCTTTGTTATACTCGACCAGGGTCCTTTGTTATGCTCGATCACAGGACTTTGTTATACTAGATCAGGGGAATTTGTTATACTCGACCAAAGGACTTTGTTATACTCGATCAGGGGCCTTTGTTATACTCGATCAAGGGCCTTTGTCATAATCGATCAGGGGACTTTGTTATACTTGATCAGGGGAATTTGTTATACTCGACCAGGGGACTTTGTTATACTCGATAGAAATTTGTTATACTAGACCAAGGGACTTCGTTATAGTCGATCAAGGGCCTTTGTTATACTCAACCAGGGGACTTTGTTATACTCGATCAGGGGAATTTGTTATACTCGACCAGGGGACTTTGTTATACTCGATCAGGGGAATTTGTTATACTAGACCAGGGGACTTTGTTATATTCGATCAAGGGCCTTTGGTATACTCGATCAGAGGACTTTGTTATACTCGATAATGGGACTTTGTTATACTTGAGCAGGGGACTTTGTTCTACTCGATCAGGGGGCTTTGTTATACTCGATCAGGGGACATTACTATACTCGACCAGGGAACTTTGTTATACACGATCAGGGGATATGTTTTACTCGATCAGGGGATGTGTTATACTCGATTAGGGGACTTTGCTGTACTCGATCAGGATGCTTTGTTATACTCAACCGGGGGCCTTTGTTATACTTCATTAGGGTCTTTGTTATACTCCATCAGGGGCCTTTGTTATACTCGACCAAGGGGCTTTGTTATACACGACCAGGGGCCTTTGTTATGCTCGATAAGGGGACTTTGTTATACTCGATCAGGGGCCTTTGTTATATTCGATCAGGGGACTTTGTTATACTCGACCAGGTGACTATGTTATACTCGATCAGGGGGCTTTGATATACTCGATCAGGCGACTTTGTTATACTCGATCAGGGGACTTTGTTATACTCGATGAGTGGACTTTGTTATACTCAATTAGGGGACTTTGTTATGCTCGAACAGCGTCATTTGTTATGCTCGACCAGTGGCGTTTGTTATACTCGATCAGGGGACTTTGTTATATTCGATTAGGGGACTTTGTTATACTCGATGAGGGGCATTTGTTATACTCGATCAAGGGCCTTTGCTATACTCGATCAGGGGACTTTGTTAGACTCGATTAGGGGCCTTTGTTATACTCGATCAGGGGACTTTGATATTCTCGATGAGTGGGCTTTGTTACACTCGACCAGGGGCCTTTGTTATGCTCGATCAGTGGACTTTGTTATACTCGATCAGGGGCCTTCGTTATACTATATCAGGGGCTTTTGTTATACTCGAACAAGGGGAATTTGTTATACTCGATCATGAGACCTTGTTATACTCGATCAGGGCCATTATTATGCTCGAGCAGTGGGGTTTGATATACTCGATCAAGCGACTTTGTTATACTCGATTAGGGGGCTTTGTTATACTCGACCAGGGTGCTTTGTTATGCTCGACCAGTGGCTTTTCTTATACTCAATCAATGGACTTTGTTATACTCGACCAGGGAACTTTGTTATACTTGATTTGGGGACTTTGTAATATTCGATCAGGGGGGCTTTGTTATACTCGACCAGATGCCTTTGTTATGCTCGATAAGAGAACTTTGTTATACTTGATGAGTGGCCATTGTTATACTCGATCAGGTGAATTTGTTATACTTGATCAGGGGACTTTGTCATACTCGATGAGGGGGCTTTTTTATACTCAACCAGGGGACTTTGTTATACTCGATCAGGTGACTTTGTTATCCTCGACCAGGGGTCTTTGTTATGCTCGATCAGGGGACTTTGTTATACTCGAACAGGGGACCTTGTTATACTCGATCAGGCGGCTTTGTTTTCCTCGATCAGGGGACTTTGTTATACTCCATCAGGGTCTTTGTTATGCTCCATTAGGGTCTTTTGTTATACTCGACCAGGGGACTTTGTTATACTCGATCAGGGGACTTTGTTGTACTTGATCAGGGGAATAGATATTATTCGATCAGGGGGAATTTGGTATGCTCGACCAGGGGCCTTTGTTATGCTCGATAAGGGGACTTTGTTATACTCGATGAGGAGGCTTTGTTATACTCAACCGGGGGCCTTTGTTATATTCGATCAGGGGCCTTGGTTATACTCGACCAGGGCACTTTGTTATACTCGATAATGGGACTTTGTTATACTCGACTAGAGGACTTTGTTATACTCGATGAGGGACTTTGTTATGCTCCATTATGGGCCTTTGTTATACTCGACCAGGGGACTTTGTTATACTCGATCAGGGGACTTTGTTATACTTGATAAGGGGACTTTGTATTATTCGATCAGGGGGGTTTTGTTATGCTCGGTGATCGATGGGACTTTGTTATACTCAACCAGGGGACTTTGTTATACTCGATCAGGGGAATTTGTTATACTCGACCAAAGGACTTTGTTATACACGAAAAGGGGACTTTGTTATACTCGATCAGGGACTTTGTTATACTCGAAAGGGGGACTTTGTTTAACTCGATCTTAGGACTTTGTTATACTCGATCTGGGGCCTTTGTTATACTCGATCAAGGGCCTTTTTCATAATCGATCAGGGGACTTTGTTATACTTGATGAGGGGAATTTGTTTTACTCGACCAGGGGACTTTGTTATACTTGATCAGGGGACTTTGTTATGCTCGATCGGGGACTTTGTTATACTCGATCAGGGATGTGTTATACTCGATCAGGGGACTTTGTTATACTCAGTCAGGAGGCTTTGTGAGGGGACTTTGTTATACTTGATCAGGGGACATTACTATACTCCAAGGGATCAGGGGCTTTGTTATACTCGATCCTTTGTTATACTCAGGGACTTTGTTATACTTGATTTGGGGACTTTGTATTATTCGATTAGGGGGGCTTTGTTATGCTCGACCAGGGGCCTTTGTTATGCTCGATAAGGGGACTTTTTTATATGCGATCAGGGGACTTTGTTACTCGATCAGGGGCCTTGGTTATACTCGACCAGGGGACTTGTTATACTCGACCAGGGGACTTTGTTATACTCGACCAGGGGAGTTTGTTATACTTGAACAGGGGAATTTGTTATACTCGACCAGGGGACTCGATCAGGGGACTTTGTTATACTCGATCAGGGGACTTTGTTATACTCGATGGGCCTTTGTCATAATCGATCATGGGACTTTGTTATACTTGATCAGGGGAATTTGTTATACTCGATCAGGGGACTTTGTTATACTCGGTGATTGGGCTTTGTTATACTCGATCAGGGGACTTTGTTATACTCGATGATTGGGCTTTGTTATACTCCATCAGGAGACTTTGTTATACTCGACCAGGGTCCTTTGTTATACTCGTTGATTGGGCTTTGTTATACTCGATAAGGGGAATTTGTTATACTCGTTCAGGGGACTTTGTTATGCTCGACCAGGGGACTTTGTTATACTCGATCAGGGGACTTTGTTATACTCGATAAGGGGACTTTGTTATACTCGATGATTGGGCTTTGTTATACTCGATAAGGGGACTTTGTTATACTCGATGATTGGGCTTTGTTATACTCGACCAGGGTCCTTTGTTATGCTCGACCAGTGGCCTTTGTTTTACTCGATCAGGTGACTTTATTATACTCTACCATGGGACTTTGTTATACTCGATTCGGGGCCTTTATTAGACTCGATCAAGGGCCTTTGTTATACTCGATCAGAGGACTTTGTTATGCTCGATCAGAGGGCTTTGTTATACTCGATCAGGGGACTTTGTTATACTCGACCAGGGGATTTTGTTATACTCGATCAGGGGGCTTTGTTATTCTGGATCAGGGGGACATTACTATACTCGACCAGGGAACCTTGTTATAAACGATCAGGGGACTTTGTTATACTCGATCAGGAGGCTTTGCTAGACTCAACCGGTGGCCTTTGTTATATTCGATAAGGTGACTTTATTATACTCGACCATGGGACTTTGTTATTCTCGATGAGGGTACTTTGTAATACTCGATCAGTGGCCTTTGTTTACTCGATGAGGGGCCTTTGTTATACTATATCAGAGGCTTTTGTTATACTCGATGAGGGGACTTTGTTATACTCGATCAAGGGCCTTTGTTATACTCGATGCAGGGGACTTTGTTATTCTCGATCATGAGACTTTGTTATACTCCATGAGGGGCCTTTATTATACTCGACCAGGGGGCATTGACATTCTCGATAAGGGGACTTTGTTATACTCGATGAGGGGACTTTATTATACTCGACCAGGGGACTTTTATATACACGTTTATTGGACTTTGTTTTACTCGATCAGGAGACTTTGTTATACTCGAATAGGGGCCTTTGTTATACTCGAACAGGGACCTTTGTTATACTCGATGAGAGGGCTTTGTTATACTCGACCAGGGGACTTAATGAATACTCGATCATTGGAATTTGTTTTACTCGACCAGGAGACTTTGTTATACTCGGATAGCGGCCTTTGTTATAGTCGACCTGGGGGCTTTGATATACTCGATTAGGGGACTTTGTTATACTCGATGAGTGACTTTGTTATACTCGATCAGGGGACTTTGTTATACTCGATCAGGGGAATTTGTTATACTCGCCCAGGGGACTTTGTTATACTCGATCATTGGATCAGGGGACTTTGTAATATTCGATTAGGGGGGCTTTGTTATACTCGATGAGGGGCCTTTGTTATACTCGATCAGGGGACATTACTATACTCGACCCGGGAACTTTGTTATACACGACCGGGGGATATGTTATACTCGATCAGGGGATGTGTTATACTCGATCAGGGGACTTTGTTATACTCAGTCAGGAGGCTTTATTATACTCAACCGGGGGCCTTTGTTATACTCGATCAGGGGAATTTGTTATACTCGATTTGGGGACTTTGTTATACTGGATCAGGGGGCTTTGTTATACTTAACCAGGGGACTTTGTTATACCCGATCAGGTGGTTTTGTTATACTCGAAAACTGGTCTTTGTTATGCTCGATCAGGGGACTTTGTTATACTCGATCAGGGGCCTTTGTTATACTCGATCAGGGACTTTGTTAGACTCGATCAGGGGGCTTTGTTTTCCTCGACTAGGGGACTTTGTTATACTCCATCAGGGTCTTTGCTATGCTCCATTAGGAGCCTTTGTTATACTCGACCAGGGGACTTTGTTATTCTCGATCAGGGGACTTTGTTATACTTGATCAGGGGACTTTGTATTATTCAATGAGGGGGGCTTTGTTATGCTCGACGAGGGGCCTAGTTATGCTCGATAAGGCGACTTTGTTATATTCGATCGATGGACTTTGTTTTACTAGATCAGGGGGCTTTGTTATACTCGATCAAGGGACTTTGTTAAACTCGATTAGGGGCCTTTATTATACTCGATCAAAAGGCTTTGTTATACTAGATCAGGGGGCTTTTTTGTCATCGATCAGGGGAATTTGTTATACTCGACCAGGTGACTTTACTGTACTCGCCCAGGGAACTTTGTTATACACGATCAGGGGATATATAATACTCGATCAGCGGATGTGTTATACTCAATAAGGGTACTTTGTTATACTCGATGAGGAGGCTTTGTTATATTCAACCGGGGGCCTTTGTTATACTCGATCATGGGCCTTTGTTATACTCGATCAGGTGACTTTGTTATAATCGACCATGGGACTTTGTTATACTCGATCAGGGGACTTTTTTATACTCGATCAGGGGAATTTGTTATACTCGATCGGGGGAATTTGTTTTACTCGATGAGGGGGCTTTGTTATACTCGATCAAGGGACTTTGTTATACTCGACCAGGTTACTTTGTTTTTCTCGATCATGGGACTTTGATATACTCGATCAGGGGGCTTTGTTATACTCGACCATGGGCCTTTGTTATGCTAGATCAGGGGACTTTTTTATACTCGATCAGGGGACTTTGTTATACTCGATCAGAGGACTTTGTTATACCCGATTAGGGGACTTTGTTTTACTCTACCAGGGGACTTTGTTATACTCGATCAGGGGGCTTTGTTATACTCGATTAGGGGACATTACTATACTCGACCAGGGAACTTTGTTATACACGATCAGGGGATATGTTATACTCGATCAAGGGACTTGTTATACTCAGTCAGGAGGCTTTGTTATACTCGACCAGGGCCCATTGTTATACTCGATCAGGGAAATTTGTTATACTCGATCAAGGGACTTTGTTATACTCAACCAGGGGACTTCGTTATTCTCGACCAGGGGTCTTTGCTATGATCGATCAGGGGACTTTGTTATACTCGATGAGGGTCCTTTGTTTCACTCGATCAGGGGACTTCGTTATACTCGACCAGGGGACTTTGTTATACTCGATCAGGTGGTTTTGTTATACTCGACCGCTGGTCTTTGTAATGCTCGATCAGGGGACTTTGTTATACTCGATCAGGGGCTTTTGTTATACTAGATCAGGGGACTTTGTTAGACTCGATCAGGGGGCTTTGTTTTCCTCGATTAGGGGACTTTGTTATACTCAGTCAGGAGGCTTTGTTATACTCGACCAGGGCCCTTTGTTATACTCGATCAGGGAAATTTGTTATACTCGATCAAGGGACTTTGTTATACTCGTGATTGGGCTTTGTTATACTCGATCAGAATTTGTTATACTCGATCGGGACTTTGTTATACTCGACAGGGACTGTTATACTCGATGATTGGGCTTTGGTACTCGATTTGGGGACTTTGTTGTACTGGATCAGGGGGCTTTGTTATACTTAACCAGGGGACTTTGTTATACTCGATCAGGTGGTTTTGTTATACTCGAAAACTGGTCTTTGTTATGCTCGATCAGGGGACTTTGTTATACTCGATTAGGGGCCTTTATTATACTCGATCAGGGGACTTTGTTAGACTCGATCAGGGGGCTTTGTTTTCCTCGACTAGGGGACTTTGTTATACTCCATCAGGGTCTTTGTTATGCTCCATTAGGAGCCTTTGTTATACTCGACCAGGGGAGTTTGTTATACTCGATCAGGGGACTTTGTTATACTTGATCAGGGGACTTTGTATTATTCAATGAGGGGGGGCTTTGTTATGCTCGACGAGGGGCCTTGTTATGCTCGATAAGGCGACTTTGTTATATTCGATCGGAGGACTTTGTTTTACTAGATCAGGGGGCTTTGTTATACTCGATCAAGGGACTTTGTTAAACTCGTTTAGGGGCGTTTATTATACTCGATCAAAAGGCTTTGTTATACTCGATCAGGGGGCTTTGTTGTCATCGATCAGGGGAATTTGTTATACTCGACCAGGGGACTTTACTGTCCTCGCCCAGGGAACTTTGTTATACACGATCAGGGGATATGTAATACTCGATCAGCGGATGTGTTATACTCAATCAGGGTACTTTGTTATACTCGATGAGGAGGCTTTGTTATATTCAACCGGGGGCCTTTGTTATACTCGATCATGGGCCTTTGTTATACTCGATCAGGGGACTTTTTTATACTCGATCAGGGGAATTTGTTATACTCGATCGGGGGAATTTGTTTACTCGATCAGGGGGCTTTGTTATACTCGATCAAGGGACTTTGTTATACTCGACCAGGTTACTTTGTTTTACTCGATCAGGGGACTTTGATATACTCGATCAGGGGGCTTTGTTATACTCGACCAGGGGCCTTTGTTATGCTAGATCAGGGTACTTTTTTATACTCGATCAGGGGACTTTGTTATACTCGATCAGAGGACTTTGTTATACTCGACCAGGGAACTTTGTTATACACGATCAGGGGATATGTTATACTCGATCAAGGGACTTTGTTATACTCAGTCAGGAGGCTTTGTTATACTCGACCAGGGCCCTTTGTTATACTCGATCAGGGAAATTTGTTATACTCGATCAAGGGACTTTGTTATACTCAACCAGGGGACTTTGTTATTCTCGACCAGGGGTCTTTGCTATGATCGATCAGGGGACTTTGTTATACTCGATGAGTGTCCTTTGTTTCACTCGATCGGGGGACTTCGTTATACTCAACCAGGGGACTTTGTTATACTCGATCAGGTGGTTTTGTTATACTCGACCACTGGTCTTTGTTATGCTCGATCAGGGGACTTTGTTATACTCGATCAGGGGCCTTTGTTATGCTCGATCAGGGGACTTTGTTAGACTCGATCAGGGGGCTTTGTTTTCCTCGATTGGGGGACTTTGTTATACTCCATCAGGGTCTTTGTTATACTCCATTAGGAGCCTTTGTTATACTCGACCAGGGGACTTTGTTATACTTGAACAGGGGAATTTGTTATACTCGACCAGGGGACTTTGTTATACTCGATAAGGGGACTTTGTTATACTCGATCTGGGGACTTTGTTATACTCGATCAGGGGCCTTTGTTATACTCGATCAAGGGCCTTTGTCATAATCGATCATGGGACTTTGTTATACTTGATCAGGGGAATTTGTTATACTCGATCAGGGGACTTTGTTATACTCGGTGATTGGGCTTTGTTATACTCGATCAGGGGACTTTGTTATACTCGATGATGGGCTTTGTTATACTCGATGAGGAGACTTTGTTATACTCGACCAGGGTCCTTTGTTATACTCGTTGATTGGGCTTTGTTATACTCGATAAGGGGAATTTGTTATACTCGATCAGGGGACTTTGTTATGCTCGACCAGGGGACTTAGTTATACTCGATCAGGGGACTTTGTTATACTCGATAAGGGGACTTTGTTATACTCGATGATTGGGCTTTGTTATACTCGATCAGGGGACTTTCTTATACTCGACCAGGGTCCTTTGTTATGCTCGACCAGTGGCCTTTGTTTTACTCGATCAGGTGACTTTATTATACTCGACCATGGGACTTTGTTATACTCGATGAGGGGCCTTTATTATACTCGATCAAGGTCCTTTGTTATACTCGATCAGAGGACTTAGTTATGCTCGATCAGAGGACTTTGTTATACTCGATCAGGGGACTTTGTTATACTCGATCAGGGGGCTTTGTTATTCTGGATCAGGGGACATTACTATACTCGACCAGGGAACCTTGTTATACACGATCAGGGGACTTTGTTATACTCGATCAGGAGGCTTTGCTAGACTCATTCGGTGGCCTTTGTTATACTCGATCAGGTGACTTTATTATACTCGACCATGGGACTTTGTTATACTCGATGAGGGTACTTTGTTATACTCGATCAGTGGCCTTTGTTTACTCGATCAGGGGCCTTTGCTATACTATATCAGGGGCTTTTGTTATACTCGTAGCAGAGGAATTTGTTATACTCGAACAGGGGACTTTGTTATACTCGATCAGGGAAATTTGTTATACTCGACCAGGGGACTTTGTTATTCTCGAGCAGGGGACTTTGTTATACTCGATTAGGGGATTTCTAATACTCGACCAAGGGACTTTGTTATCCTCGATAAGGTGAGTTTGTTATACTTGATGAGGGGACTTTGTTATACACGATCAAGGGCCTTTGATATACTCGATGCAGGGGACTTTGTTATTCTCGATCATGAGACTTTGTTATACTCCATGAGGGGCCTTTATTATACTCGACCAGGGGGCATTGATATTCTCGATCAGGGGACATTGTTATAGTCGATGAGGGGACTTTATTATACTCGACCAGGGGACTTTGTTATACACGATCATTGGACTTTGTTTTACTCGATCAGGAGACTTTGTTATACTCGAATAGGGGCCTTTGTTATACTCGAACAGGGACCTTTGTTATACTCGATGAGAGGGCTTTGTTATACTCCACCAGGGGACTTAATGAATACTCGATCATTGGATTTTGTTTTACTCGATCAGGAGACTTTGTTATACTCGGATAGGGGCCTTTCAATGCCGCATAATATGGGGCTTTGATATGCTCGATTAGGGACTTTATTTATATCGATGGTGACTTTTGTTATACTCTGATCAGAGACTTTGTTATATGCTCGATCAGGGAATTTGTTACTTACTCGCCGAGGACTTTGTTATACTCGATGTGGATCAGGGGACTTTGTAATATTCGATTAGAGAGCATTTCGCCTCGATGAAAGGCCCTTTGTTATACTCGATCAGGGACATTACTACTCTCGACGGAACTTTGTTATACACGACCGGGTGACCATGCCTTCCTCTCGATCAGGGGATGTGTTATATACTCGATCAGGGGACTTTGTTATA
Source organism: Homarus americanus (assembly GCF_018991925.1). Classification (NCBI taxonomy): domain Eukaryota; kingdom Metazoa; phylum Arthropoda; class Malacostraca; order Decapoda; family Nephropidae; genus Homarus; species Homarus americanus. The sequence continues at coordinate 5,245 of NW_024750176.1, read as the reverse complement.
CTCAGTCAGGGGCTTTGTGCATACCAACAGGGCCTTTATTGCCCTTTCGGTCAGAATTTGTTATACTCGATTTGGGGACTTTGTTATACTGGATAAGGGGGCTTTGTTATACTTAACCAGGGGACTTTGTTATACTCGATCAGGTGGTTTTGTTATACTCGACCACTGGTCTTTGTTATGCTCGATCAGGGGACTTTGTTATACTCGATCAGGGGCCTTTGTTATACTCGATCAGGGGACTTTGTTAGACTCGATCAGGGGGCTTTGTTTTCCTCGACTAGGGGACTTTGTTATACTCCATCAGGGTCTTTGTTATGCTCCATTAGGAGCCTTTGTTATACTCGACCAGGGGACTTTGTTATACTCGATCAGGGGACTTTGTTATACTTGATCAGGGGACTCGGTATTATTCAATGAGGGGGCTTTTGTTATGCTCGACGAGGGGCCTTGTTATGCTCGGTCAAGGGACTTTGTTAAACTCGATTAGGGGCCTTTATTATACTCGATCAAAAGGCTTTGTTATACTCGATCAGGGGGCTTTGTTGTCATCGATCAGGGGAATTTGTTATACTCGACCAGGGGACTTTACTGTACTCGCCCAGGGAACTTTGTTATACACGATCAGGGGATATGTTATACTCGATCAAGGGACTTTGTTATACTCAGTCAGGAGGCTTTGTTATACTCAACCGGGGCCCTTTGTTATACTCGACCAGGGGACTTTGTTATCCTCGATCAGGTGGTTTTGTTATACTGGACCACTGGTCTTTGTTATGCTCGATCAGGGGACTTTGTTATACTCGATCAGGGGCCTTTGTTATACTCGATCAGGGGACTTTATTGGGCTCGATGGAAACTTTGTTTTCCTCGTTAGGGACTTTATTCTCTCATCAAGGGTCTTTGTTTTACTCCGACAAGGAGCCTTTATTGCTCTCGACCAGGGACTTTGTTATGCTTGAACAGGGAATTTGACTATACTCGACCAAGAGACTTTGTTATATACTCGATGAGGGACTGTTATACTCGATCTAGGACTTTGATATACTCGATCGAGACTTGTTATACTCGATCAAAGGGCCTTTAATATAATCAGTCTTGGACTGTTATGCCAGTCAGAAATTTATTACTCTCGATCAGGGACTTTGTTATATACTTTCGGTGGTTGGGCTTTTGTGCCTCGATCAGGGGACTTTGTTATACTTGATGATTGGGCTTTGTTATACTCGATCAGGAGACTTTATTGCCTCTTTCAAAACGGGGTCCTTTGTTATACTCGTTAATTGAGCTTTGTTATACTCGATAAAGGGAATTTTATTTATACTCGATGGGGACTTTGTTATGCTCGACAGGGACTTTGTTATACTCGATCAGGGGACTTTGTTATACTCGATAAGGGGACTTTGTTATACTCGATGATTGGGCTTTGTTATACTCGATCAGGGGACTTTGTTATACTCGACCAGGGTCCTTTGTTATGCTCGACCAGTGGCCTTTGTTTTACTCGATCAGGTGACTTTATTATACTCGACCATGGGACATTGTTATACTCGATGAGGGGCCTTTATTATACTCGATCAAGGGCCTTTGTTATACTCGATCAGAGGACTTTGTTATGCTCGATCAGAGGACTTTGTTATACTCGATGAGAGGACTTTGTTATACTCGACCAGGGGATTTTGTTATACTCGATCAGGGGGCTTTGTTATTCTGGATCAGGGGACATTACTATACTCGACCACGGAACCTTGTTATACACGATTAGGGGACTTTGTTATACTCGATCAGGAGGCTTTTCTAGACTCAACCGGTGGCCTTTGTTTTACTCGATCAGATGACTTTATTATACTCGACCATGGGACTTTGTTATACTCGATGAGGGTACTTTGTTATACTCGATCAGTGGCCTTTGTTAAACTCGACCAGGGGGCTTTGTTATATTCGATTAGGGGACTTTGTTATACTCGACCAGGGGCCTTTGTTATGGTCAACCAGGAGACTTTGTTATACTCGATGAAGGGACTTTGTTATACTCGATGAGGGGGCTTTGTTTTCCTCGACCAGGGGACGTTGATATACTCGATCAGGGGACTTTGTTATACCTGATCAGGGGACTTTGTAATATTCGATCAGGGGGGCTTTGTTATACTTGACCAGGGGCCTTTGTTATGTTCGATAAGGGGACTTTGTTATACACGATGAGGGGCCTTTGTTATACTCGATCAGGGGACATTGTTATACACGATCAGGGGATATGTTATATTCGATCAGAGGATGTGTTATACTTGATGAGGGGACTTTGTATTATTCGATCAGGGGGGCTTTGTTATGCTCGACCAGGGGCCTTTGTTTTGCTCGATAAGGGGGCTTTGTTATATTCGATCAGAGGACTTTGTTATTCTCGATCAGGTGCCTTGGGTATTCTCGATGAAGGGCCTTTGTTATACTCGATCAGGGGACTTTGTTATACTCGAGCAGGGGACTTTGTTATACTCGATGAGGGGGCTTTGATATACTCGATGAGGAGACTTTGTTAAACTCGATCAGAGGACTTTGTTATACTCGATCAGGGGAATTTGTTATACTCGACCAGGGGACTTTGTTATACTGAATCAGGGGGCTTTGTTATACTCGATCAGGGGACATTACTATACTCGCCAAGGGAACTTTGTTATACACGATCAGGGGATATGTTATACTCGATCAGGGGATGTGTTATACTTAATCAGGGGACTTTGTTATACCCGATGGGGAGGCTTTGTTATATTCAACCGTGGGCTTTTGTTATACTCGATCATGGGCTTTGTTATACTCGATCAGGTGACTTTGTAATACTCGACCATGAGACTTTGTTATACTCGATCAGGGGGCTTTGTTATACTCGACCAAGGGCCTTTGTTTTGCTCGATCAGGGTACTTTGTTATACTCGATCATGGGGCTTTGTTATACTCGATCAGGGGACATTACTGTACTCGATTAGGGGCCTTTGTTTATACTCGATCAGGGGACTTTGATATACTCGATGAGGGGGCTTTGTTATACTCGACCAGGGGCCTTTGTTATGGTCAACAAGGAGACTTTGTTATACTCGATGAAAGGACTTTGTTATACTCGATGAGGGGGCTTTGTTTTCGTCGACCAGGGGACTTTGATATACTCAATCAGGGGACTTTGTTATACTTGATCAGGGGACTTTGTAATATTCGATCAGGGGGCTTTGTTATACTCGACCAGGGGTCTTTGTTATGCTCGATAAGGGGACTTTCTTATACACGATGAGGGGCCTTTGTTATACTCGCTCAGGGGACATTGTTATACTCGATCAGGGGATATGTTATACTCGATCAGGGGATGTGTTATACTTGATCAGGGGACTTTGTATTATTCGATCAGGGGGGCTTTGTTATGCTCGATAAGGGGACTCTGCTATATTCGATCAGAGGAGTTTGTTATTCCCGATCAGGGGCCTTGGTTATACTCGATGAAGGGCCTTTGTTATACTCGATGAGGGGACTTTGTTATATTCGATCAGGGGGAATTGTTTTCCTCGAGAAGGGGACCTTGTTATACTCGATCAGGGGTCTTTGTTATACTTGATGAGGGGACTTTGTAAGATTCGATCAGAGGATCTTTGTTATACTCGACCAGGGGCCTTTGTTATGCTCGATAAGGTTACTTTGTTATACTCGATGAGGGACCTTTGTTATACTCGATGAGGGGACATTACTATACTCGACCAGGGAACTTTGTTATACACGATCAGGGGATATGTTATACTCGATCAGGGGATGTGTTATACTCGATCAGGGGATGTGTTATACTTGATCAGGGGACTTTGTATTATTCGATGAGGGGGGCTTTGTTATGCTCGATAAGGGGACTTTGTTATATTCGATGAGAGGACTTTGTTATTCTCGATTAGGGGCCTTGGTTATACTCGATTAAGGGCCTTTGTTATATTCGATGAGGGGACTTTGTTATACTCGATCAGGGGGATTTGTTTTCCTCGAGAAGGGGACTTTGTTATACTCGATCAGGGGACTTTGTTATACATGATCAGGGGACTTTGTAAGATTCGATCAGGGGAGCTTTGTTATACTCGACCAGGGGCCTTTGTTATGCTCGATAAGGGTACTTTGGTATACTCGATGAGGGGACTTTGTTATATTATATCAGGGGCTTTTGTTATACTCGAACCAGGGGAATTTCTTATACTCGATCATGAGACTTTGTTATACTCGATCATTACCTTTATTATACTCGACCAGAGGGGCTTGATATACTCGATCAGGGGACTTTGTTATACTCGATCAGCGGGCTTTGTTATACTCGACCACAGTGCTTTGTTATGTTCGACCAGTGGCCTTTGTTAAACTCGACTAGGGGGCTTTGTTATATTCGATTAGGGGACTTTGTTATACTCGACCATGGGCCTTTGTTATGGTCAACAAGGAGACTTTGTTATACTCGATGAGGGGACTTTGTTGTACTCGATGAGGGGGCCTTGTTTTCCTCGACCAGGGGACTTTGATATACTCAATCATGGGACTTTGTTATACTTGATCAGGGGTCTTTGTAATATTCGATCAGGGGGTCGCTTTGTTATACTCGACCAGGGGCCTTTGTTATGCTCGATAATTGGACTTTGTTATACACGATGTGGGGCCTTTGTTATACTCGATCAGGGGACATTGTTATACTCGATCAGGGGATATGTTATACTCGATCAGGGGATGTGTTATACTTGATTAGTGGACTTTGTATTATTCGATCAGGGGGGCTTTGTTATGCTCGATAAGGGAACTTTGTTATATTCGATCAGAGGACTTTGTTATTCTCGATCAGGGGCCTTGGTTATACTCCATGAAGGGCCTTTGTTATACTCGATGAGGGGACTTTGTTATACTCAGTCAGGAGGCTTTGTTATACTCAACCGGGGGCCTTTGTTATACTCGACCAGGTAACTTTGTTATATTCGATCAGAGGACTTTGTTATTCTCGATCAGGGGCCTTGGTTATACTCCACCAGGGGACTTTGTTATGCTCGACCAGGTGACTTTGTTTTACTCGATCAGGGGAATTTGAAATAATCGATCAAGGGCCTTTGTCATAATCGATCAAGGGACTTTGTTATACTCAATCATGGGCCATTGTTATACTCATCCAGGGGAATTTGTTATACTCGATAAGAGGAATTTTTATACTCGACCAGGGGACTTCGTTATACTCGATCAGGGGAATTTGTTA
>NW_024750175.1:0-18253 GCF_018991925.1 Homarus americanus | reverse complement strand
ATTACAAAGGTACTCAAACTATCCAACCAAGAACAAACTCGTAACAATGGTTTAAATTAGACAAATTTAGATTTAGGCGCGAAATAGGTAAACACTGGTTTGGTAACATAGGTTGGATGCTCATATGAGCAGTTGCGGTTGGGTTTAAATGGGACTGCCCAGTATGGGCCAATAGGCCCCCTGCAGTTTCCTCCATTCTTATGTTCTTATGAGACTGTCCCCTATGTGCGAGAGGACAGAGTCAAAATTCCCTTTTCTTTTGGGGGTATAACGGTCGGTCCGCGGCCTTTCCCGATTCACTAGTTTTTACTAATGCAATAGGAGGCAGAGGACCCGAAAACCCGGACTAAAACGAAATGGGAAAAACTCACTCCTCCTCAACCCCGCTGTAACAAACACTTAATGTGTTGTGCAGGTCGAGGTGAGGTGGTGCGATGTGTACCAAGAGTGAGGGTCACCGGGCAGGACATAGGGCGCTCTGGTGCCTGGTCACGACGCTCACCACGCCACCGCCATCACACCGAGGTTCCGGGAACTGATTCATTCATATCGATTGTTAAGTACAGTGACGCTGCCAGTTACGAGATGTCCACGTCTTCGCCCGACCACAGCTTGGTCATGTCTACAGCTTGGCCATGTTTACAGTTTCATGTCTACAGCTTGGCCATGATTACAGCGTCATGTCTACAGTTTGGCCATGTTTACAGCGTCATGTCTACAGCTTGGCCATATCTACAGCTTGGCCATATCTACACAGCTTAGCCATGTCTACAGCTTGGCCATGTTCACAGCGCCTTGTCCATAGCTTGGCCATGTTCACAACCTGACCACATCTACTGCGTGGGCAAGTCCACAACCTTTCCACGTCCACAACACGGCCATATCATAGCTTGGCCATATCATAGCTTGGTCATGTCTAGAGCTTGGCCATATCCACAACCTAACCAAGTCCACAACTTGGCTATGTGTACAGCTTGGCCATGTCCACAACCTGACCAACTCCATAGCTTAGTCATGTCCACAACTTAGCCATATCTACAGCCTGGTCATATCTATAATCTGGCCATGTACACAACCTGACCACGTTTGCAGCTTGGCCATGTCGCCAATTAAGTCTGGCCATATGAAGAGACTGGCTGTGACTTCAGGCTGACAATGATCACATAGTAATGGCTACAGTTTAGCTTCAGGTGTACATATATATTAGCCTTATATATAGCTGCAACTTTTTTATAGCTTCGCCTTATCTATAGCTACACTTTATAGCTTCACCGTAATAGCTTCACCGCATTAATAGTTTCATCGTATTTATAGCCTCACCGTATTAACAGTTTCTGCATATTTAAAGCTTCACCGAATTTATAGCTTCACCGTATTTATAGCTTCACCATATTTATAGCTTCACCATACTTATAGCTTCATATTATTTATAGCTTCACCATATTTATAGCTTCACCATATTTATAGCTTCACATTATTTATAGCCTCATATTTATAGCTTCACTGTATTCATAGCACCTTATTTATAGCTTCACCATATTTATAGTTTCACCTTATTTATAGCTTCACCGTATTTATAGCTTCACCTTATTTATAGCTTCCCCATATTTATAGCTTCACCGTATTTATAGCTTCACTGTATTCATAGCTACCATATTCATAGCTTCACCACATTTGTCGTTTTTAGAGTGTACACAGGCTGCCTGGGTCTATAATTAATCTGGCCGTATACACAACCCTCCCTACTAACTATAATCTGGCCGTATACACAACCCTCCCTACTAACTATAATCTGGCCATATACACAACCCTCCCTACTAACTATAATCTGGCCGTATACACAACCCTCCCTACTAACTATAATCTGGCCGTATACACAACCCTCCCTACTAGCTATAATCTGACCGTATACACAACCCTCCCTACTAACTATAATCTGACCGTATACACAACCCTCCTTACTAACTATAATCTGACCGTATACACAACCCTCCCTACTAACTATAATCTGGCCGTATACACAACCCTCCTTACTAACTATGATCGATATTATACACAACCCAACTAACTATAATCTGGCCGTATGCATCCTCCTCCCCCCTAGCTACTCGACGTATACAACCCTCCCTACTAACTATAATCTGGCCGTATGCATAACCCTCCCTAGTAACTATAATCTGGCCGTATGCATAACCCTCCCTACTAACTATAATCTGACCGTATACACAACCCTCCCTACTAACTATAATCTGGCCGTATACACAACCCTCCCTACTAACTATAATCTGGCCGTATACACAACCCTCCCTACTAACTATAATCTGGCCGTATACACAACCCTCCCTACTAACTATAATCTGGCCGCATACACAACCCTTCCTACTAATTATAATCTGGCCGTATACACAACCCTCCCTACTAACTATAATCTGGCCGTATACACAACCCTCCCTACTAACTATAATCTGACCGTATACATCCTCCCCCCACCCCCCCCACTAGCTATAATCTGGCCGTACCACATCTCAGTCCACACCGCCATACCTAAAATTCTACAGCATTATCCGACTGTCAGTAGAGGTGATTATTATATGCCGTGACGGTATTGTATTTTGCTTAACGGCTACAGTAGTTAAGATGCTTATGTTTGTAAAATGAACCTAACCTAACCCCACCAGAGGTAGTGTTAAGGGTGAAATAAACTATGGGGGTCTAATCTTCATGTGATCCCTTAACACCATATAGCTTGCTCTCTTTTCCTGACATAGATTTTATAGTACCCAGATTTCATTGTTTGCCAGATCGTGTTGGTGGTGATGTTATCCTTGGACCGTAATAGCAGAGTACTGTATTTGCTTTGTGGGTACAGTACTGATGACTGTATTCGTATACCTCAACCAAATGACACTTTGTACCCTTCAACACGTAACAAACCCTCTAGTTTCAGTATTACCTCCCTATTCCCCCTTCCCTATTCCCCCTTCCTATTCTCCCTTCCTATTCCCCCTTCCTAGCATAGATTTGGTATGTAAATTTGCCTACTATAACCAGGTGCTATTGTAAAGATGTTATCAACTGTAGCATGTAAGGTAATTACATGATAAGATAGCATAAAACACACACACACACACACACACACACACACACACACACAGCTGTTACACAAAAAAACAGGTAGGAACAGGTAAGATAAACACTTCGTCAGGAGGAGGAACGCAGCAATCATCCCATGCAGCCGTACAGGTGATGGCGTAGTGTGGAGAGAAATATAGGACATGGCAACCTGCAGGGGACACCAGAAGATTACAGTGTGTGTGTGTGTGTGTGTGTGTAAGTAAATAATAATGATAATAATAATTAACGGTTTATTGGAAAAGTTCTGCAGCCCGAAGACTGAAAATATACATTGGACAAAAATGACTTATTACATACAAAGACATGGGGTGGGTGGGTCGTTTAACAAAAGCTTTCATTATTGAAAGGAGAAGGAATAATGATTGAACATACAAATTATTATAGTTTACAGTTGATGGCCCGGGCCTGGACTGGTCATGGAGACACCAGGTGGTGTGGTGTTCACGTGGTGTAGTAACTCGTCCTCGGGTGTTGATATGAAAGACCTCACGTGTATGTGTGCGTATAGATTTATTCGTTTTGTTTATCATAGATTACAATCATAACTAATTTTATGGTCCTTTCGTTCCCTCTCTATAGATTTTCATAATTTTGTTTGGTCTTTATTATTATTATTATTGTTTTTATCTTTTTTATTTGGGGGGGTGGGGGTGTTATTCTCTCTCTCTCTCTCTCTCTCTCTCTCTCTCTCTCTCTCTCTCATCCAGATATGTATATTTGACTGAAATACTTTTAATCTCTTCATGAACTTTTATTACAATACTGTAATTATAACTTGAACGTCGTATTAGAGGTTTAATTTATAAAGTGACTTATCAGAAGGAGAGAAATGACTGCACTGGACAATCCCTCGAGTGACGTCTCAGATTCCTAGTTAAATCTCATACATTGTCTTCTCTTAAGGGAACTTCCAGTATGTATACAGTCAGGGTCAAAAGTTCGTTCCATCCCATTATGAAGCAGCATCGACCCCAAATGAGACAACAGTCAGTTCGGAGACTCATTCTCGCGACTCGGTTTTACCACAGGAGCGAACTTTTATCCATGACTGTATTTTATTCATTTTTATTTTTTGATGAGAATAAAATCTTGGCGTACTATTTGCATGTTTTAGCATTTATTTATTTATTTATTTATTTATTTATTTATTTATTTTTTTTTTTTGGGGTGGGGTGGGGGGTGTATGAAGGTTTGTCATTAATTCTGGACTTAAACCTTATGATGGGAGTGCTTAAGAAAAGTATGTTACCTCAGTAGTTTTTTCTTTTGATAATTGCAGAATTTAAACACCATCATTTGAGAGCCGCTTCAGCGCTTAATGCATTGAGTGACGTCATCAGCCACTCGAGTTTGTCAGAAATTTAACCCCTTGAGTACGATGACTTAACCCCTTGAATATTTGAGGAATAAGTCGTCATACTCAAGCGGTTAAGTCATCGTACTCGTGTCGTTAAGTCATCGTACTTGTGTCGTTAAATCATCATACTCGTGTCGTTAAATCACCATACTCATATATTTAAGTCATCGTTATTCAAGGTGTTGAGTCACAGTACTTATGGGTTAAGTCTTCGTACTCAAGGGGTTGATGACGTCACAACAGTCATTAAGCGCTGAAGCGGCTTTCAAGGTTTAGTTAAGTTAGGTTAGGTTTGGTTTGGCTAGGTTTGGTTAGGCTAGGTTTGGTTAGGTTAGGTTAGGTTAGAATTACACAGAACATTATGTAATTTGCTGATGTTTTAAGCTATTGGACTTTAATTGGGCTTTATTATATATAAGAGGTTAACAGTTATTTGTTTCACACAGTTATCTGGATTCTGGTAAGGCCTTTCCTTAAAGTGGTATCAACAGATGTCTTTGAGCTGGTTTTTATCCCTGAGTGTGTGTCCTTTAGAGGCACAGACGAACTTGTTGGTTGGTTGTGCTCGCTGGACGACAGGTGGAAGGCTGCCGGTCACACCTGCACCAGCTCACATACTCAACCTGTAGAAGAAGTAATTGTCTTGTTGTTCTAAAGTGGATGTTTGATGTTTATAGTAGGAGTCACAGATGGTGTAAACAGAGTAACGATCAGTACAACAACAGATTTACCAAAGTATACTATTTATACACACAAAATACATATGTAAACTTGTATTTTGTTACTGTGATTTCTTCTGAGATATCATAACAGTGATAAAGACCGCTTAATATTCCTGATGTTGGGATAATTGTTTGTCTTATGCGTACGGATGTTACTGCTGTCTACACACACACACACACACACACACACACACACACACACACACCATATTAACAAACGTGTATATACTGTACATGGCGCGTCTTCACGATACTGTATATAGACAGGTAGCATCAAGTGTTGTGTTGCGCAGCAGAGACGACTGAGGGGTCACACGGGTCCCAGTTTTAGGTCCTGATTATAAAAGGACTTCATCGTACCTAGGACTAGGACGGATTAGAATTAAGGACCTACTAGGATCTTGGTAGGTTAGGTTAGGTTAGGTTAGGTTGGAGTCTATGTGGACTGGGCCCGTTTAAACAATCACCCACACAACCACCAGACCAGGGCCACAGCAAGACCGTAAAGTGTAAAGAAAACAAAAAAGTTGACTCATATATTAAAAATGTCTACACAATGACAAATATCGCCTCTTAATCATTATTTTTTGAGTCTGACCACACGATAAAACCCTCGAGTGTCTGATAAAGGTTCTCCAGATACCGCTGACAACACGATATGGCCATTAAAACCCAGCGGGGGGGGGGGTGGTAGTGACTCAATGTGGCCTGGCATTTTTTTTTTTACGGGGATTAGCCCACCCAGGCACAGGTCACTGACCCACATCGGACACTAAGGTGTGTCGTGTTCCCTCTCCCTCCCCCCCCCACCTGTCTGTTACTGTGACTCCCCAAAACCTCACGCTGTTGCTTGTTACTGGTACCAGGCTCTTGATAGTAATGTCAGTTAATCCTTGCTTTATTTTTATATCACTAAGGCTTATTACTCTCTCTCTCTCTCTCTCTCTCTCTCTCTCTCTCTCTACTACCACCACGTGATGGCCGGAATCCACAACAAATACTAGATTCTCTGTTCCTTTAATGTGTTATTCGTCTTTTCTTACTGATGTGAAGGATGTGTTGTGTTGTAGCTCCGTTAATGGTTCAAGGTCCTCATGGTATCACTCTAGTTTAATATCTGTCTCGCTTCCCATCATATAGAGTCACCCATCACCAGCCTGTTCTAACTGTCCGTCCCACCACTTAGCATCACCCATCACCAGCCTGTTCTAACTGTCCGTCCCATCACCAGCCTGTTCTAACTGTCCATCCCACCTAAGTCCCATCACCAGCTTCTAACTGTCCGTCCCATCACCAGCCTGTTGTAACTGTCCGTCCCACCACTTAGCATCACCCATCACCAGCCTGTTCTAACTGTCCGTCCCATCACCAGCCTGTTGTAACTGTCCGTCCCACCACTCTAGCATCACCCATCACCAGCCTGTTCTAGCTGTCCGTCCCATCACTTAGCATCACCCATCACCAGCCTGTTCTAACTGTCCGTCCCATCACTTAGCATCACCCATCACCAGCCTGTTCTAGCTGTCCTTCCCACCACTTAGCATCACCCATCACCAGCCTGTTCTAGCTGTCCGTCCCACCACTTAGCATCACCCATCACCAGCCTGTTCTAACTGTCCGTCCCACCACTTAGCATCATCCATCACCAGCCTGTTCTAACTGTCCGTCCCATCACTTAGCTTCACCCATCACCAGCCTGTTCTAACTGTCCGTCCCACCACTTAGCATCACCCATCACCAGCCTGTTCTAGCTGTCCGTCCCACCACTTAGCATCACCCATCACCAGTAGGGTGTGTCAATTTAGGGGGTGAACTGGCTAAATTGAAAATCGAGTAATTTGGTAGCAATTTATTGTAGTCTTAAGCATGCAAAACAATATTCTGGCATAAATTTTTTTTTATAATAAGTCCTACCTACATCAAATGGATTTTTAAATGTACATATTTGTGAATTTATAACATAACCAGCGTTTGCACACATGTTACTGTTTCAAGTTTCAAATTATTATATTTTATTATCCGTAGTCTATTTGAAAGTAACCAATGCCTTCATACTCTCTTTGTTTTGGTTTCTTGTCATCAGTAGTCTGCTTGCTATTTGTGCTTTGATGTAACCTTCTCGCCTCTCGTGGCTGTAAACATGGCCCGCTGCTTCTGTGACCATTTTCACACATCTCTCCACACTTTGAGTGTGGGAAGGCCACTTCGGCACCTGCATTGGAGTCTCTTTAAGGTTTCTCAATTCTTGGCTAGTTAGACTTGTTGTCAATGGTGGCTCTAAGACTTCCAAACTCAAGTCAACCAATTCTGACAATTTGGTGGCATTGACGTTTATTGGGGGAACTTTTCTTGAATGAAACGAACAGTCTCCCAACTGGTCGTCATCTATTAGCGTTCCTCTAATCTTTAGAATGACTTCTACAGCCTCGGTTCGGAGATTGGTACATTGACTGCAAAGCATTGCTTGCAAAACTGCTTCTGATCGAGCATACCAAGCGGACCTTCTTGCCACAGGTAACACGATGTCCCTCACTACCTTCCTCTGTGTTCTTACTAGCTGCAATTGAAACAAAAGGTGATTGGGCCCATCCACCCACATAGGATTAAGTTTCACACTAAACCACTGGGGAAGATAAACTCCAATAATAAATTCAACAATTAACCTCAAATTCTTCAGCACTTTGCCCTTCAATTCGTGTTTGGAAATCCAAATCCTGCAGAAACGAAGAGCTGTAGTTAACCAACGGCTGTGACTGACAGGTCCAATCTCCAAGAGAGCCAATGACTGAGGCACTTCTCCTGATCTTATTGCTTGGGCAATACGATAAGCATAGGATTGATCTGTGCTGAGATCTTTGATGACTCCTTCAGACAACGCCGGAAGGGGAGGGCCAACTTCGACCTTTGGAAAGGTTGTATTTATTTCTAGTTGTGTTGCTTCATCCAGCATGATGCCAAGGGGACCTGACCACTTGTTGTTGCTCTTTGTAGGACCATCAAGTTCCTGGATGAGATGACGAAGAGGTAGCTCGCCTGTATGTAAATCACATACAATCCAAACAAGTCTTCTTCCTAGTTTTTTCTCTAAATGCGTCATTACACCCCCTGCCATCCGGTGTTCACTGCAGTTGAATCTCCACCAACAGCCTGCAGTGAACTGCCAAGTCCTCTCTCCTGAACCCAACATAAAATATGATCAGCAATGACCTCTGCATGTTTCTTCCCTTCTACTTCAGTTTCGGGAGCAAAGTGAAACAAAAACCGACCACCAGGCTCAGAACAGACAGAGTAGTGTTCTTCTTTGATGAGACCTGGAAACTTTCTGTTCACTCCCTCTACTTCTAGCAAAACTTTTGTGTCATCTATTCTTCCATCAAACAAAAGACAGGAGAGCCCTCCCTCGCTTAAATCTTTTTCATGCTGATCAGATATTTCCTTCATTATTTTTTCTTGTGCTCTTCTAATTTTATTATGATCTATCACCAAAGATACATCCTCTCGGCTGATGAGGCCTGCATCTATCCAAGCGGCAGTTGCAATTTCTGCAGCCTCACGAAGTCCAGCATGGTGGCGAATACTAGCTAAAGCAATGTTTGAAATATTTCTTGTGTTGTATTTCATTTTCTTTGGTAAAGGTTCAGATGGCTCTTTGGAACTATCATCTGATGTTGCTTCCTGTTCATCAGAAGAACTATCAAAGAAGTGATAAACATCTTGACACAGCTCTTCCTCTCTTTGGATGGCTTCTTCACTCTTCATTTTCTTCTTTTGTTCCCTCTCTCGGATTTGTTCTCTCTTCTTGGCATTAGCAATCTGCTTCTTTGTTTCTGAATAATCTATTGAACCCATTTGCATACTTCCTTGGCCTTCTGCCTTTGTCCTCTGTGCCTTTATAAATTCAAGCTCTAAAACAGGGATCTTCTTTTCACGAGGACAACCACAATCAATGTGGGAATTATTTTCTCTCTTACCTGAGTGAGAACAGTTGGATTCAGAACATAATTGTATGGAGCACTTGCAGGTCAAAATGTCAAACAGAGTATCAAGTGTGTGCAGAAATTCATTTTTCCTGGCCAAGTTTCCTTTACCAAGTGATGTTTCAACTGCTTTGTGCCATAATTTCGTTAGTTTTAGCTCAATAGTTCGACACTGATTAATCACAGGTGGTTTGAATAGTGCATTAGCTTTTGTCCATTGATGCAGAAGAGGGACTATCATGTCATTTATGAGTTCTTTATCTGTATAGTTCCTTCTGTCCTTTGCATTTTTTTCTCGAAGGAGTAACCCTAATCTTAGCATGTCTCTCACTGTTGGAAGTTCTGATACAGGAAGCTCCTTCCCTTTACCAACTAGCAGGCTCAAGTGGGTTGACAACTGACTTCTTGTCTTCAATTTTGACATCTTCACACTATCTGACAAATAGAAAAATATTTCAATGTTTCATAATTCAATTGTTGTTTCAAAAATATCAATTTGTTTATCAAAAATGCTGTAACAGAAATAACATAATAATTTCTTAGAACATAATGTTTTATACAATGATATAAGTAACTGCGACAATCAATATGCCCTACTTACAATAATTAAAATGTAGAATTCGTCTGGTAGAGTAGGTGCAAGTGCAATGAGAGCAAACCACCGTCTATGATATCTAGAAGGAGAGTGAGCCGGGCGCCTTATCCTCACGCTTGGTACAAGTGTTACGAGTTGGGGATTTAGAATATAGTTATACGTCTACCCAGATCCCAACAGGTAACAACAATAAAAAAACAAAGACAATCGGACTATAAAAGGGTAGACAAAGGATGCGAGTTTTCGTTGTATATAATAGAGTACCATAAATCCCTTAACAAAATATTCAGCTTATAAATTACCCTTAACCAAACTTAACCTAAACATTAACAGTATATACATATTAATACCACAAACAATTTTGAAGCAAGTGGACGTGGGGGAGTTAATACAAAATACAAGTACTTAAGTGAGGAGCTGAGATGGCTGACGAGTAAGGCTGAGTATTGTAGAAGACGGTAGGTAGTCACTGCACGTAGGTTTAGAGGATAGATGATCCTGTGGTCACTTCCCAGAGCCAAGTGCTCTCTCCTCGAATTGGAGCTGACAAAGAAGACTTTGAGGAGGTGACGCAACAACCAGGATATGGAGAAGAGAAACCCCGGAGTGGTAACTAAGACGAGTCATACTCGTGTCTCGTCCCTAGATGGCGTTGCTCGTGGTGCTGGGTAGGTAGATCAGGACAATAGATGGCGTGGTTCGTAGTGCTGGGTGGAGGGGTTCGTAACACACCCCCTCCAAAGACCTCCGTAGCGCGGGCGCGAAGGAGGTGATCACCTGGTGCGTCTGGAGAGTAGCTGCTGCATTTCCACTGGAGCTCGGGATAAGGAGTCTGCAATCAGGTTATCGACCCCCTTTATGTGCCGGACTTGTAGATTATAGGGCTGGGTGAGGAGAGCCCAGCGGAGGATTCGCTGGTTGGAGGTCTTGTTGGTTTGGATGAACGTGAGTGGGTTATGGTCGGTGAAGACTAGGGTTGTTTGTGGGCAAGACTGGAGGTAACATTCAAACTTCTTTATTGCCAACACCAGAGCCAGGGCCTCCTTCTCTATGGTCGAGTAGTTGGTCTGATGTTTTTTCAACTTGGCGGAGTAATATGCCACAGGGTGAAGGACATCAGTGGTTGGGTCGGGTTGTAGGAGCACAGCCCCAACTCCGACACCACTAGCGTCGATTTGCAGATGGAAGGGCAAGGTGTAGTCAGGGGGGTGGACTACAGGCTTGGAGGCAAGGAAGGCTTTGAGGCGGTGGAAAGACTGGTCGCACCTCTGGTTCCAGATGTAAGGGACCGCAGAACTGGTAAGGTCTGTGAGGGGTCCGGCCACGCTGGAGAAGTTACTGCAGAACCGACGGTAGTAGCCGCACATCCCCAGGAAGCGCATGAGTTCCTTCCTCGTCTTTGGAGTGGGGAAGGACAAGATGGCTTTAACGTTTGCGTCCTTGGGGTCTCACCATACCATGCCCAACGATATGTCCCAGGTAAGTCACTGAGGCCCGGCCAAAAGCAGATTTAGCCAGGTTTATGGTGAATCCAGTCTCTTGCAGTCGTGCAAACAGTATCTCCAAACGCACCAGATGTTCGTCCCAGCTGTCCGACACCACCACCAGGTCATCCAGGTAGGCGAACGTCCCACCTAGGTCCTGAATTAGGAAGTTGATGGCCCTCTGGAATGTGGCCGGAGCATTAGAAAAGCCAAACGCCATAACCAAATATTGAAAAAGACCAAATGGAGTTATAAATGCCGAGATTATTTTTGCCCTATCCGTGAGTCCCACTTGATAATATCCTTTCAACAAGTCCACCGTACTGATAAATTTGGCACAGCCTATGCTGTCCATTATATCTTCAATCAAAGGTAAAGGGTAGGAGTCTGAGACAGTGACCTGGTTCACTTTACGATAATCGGTACAGAAACGAAAAGTGCCATCGGGTTTTGGAATGAGAAGGCAAGGTGAAGCCCAGGGGGAGGTACTAGGCTCAGCTAAGTTATGTTTTAACAAAAAATCTACCTCCTTTTTCATAATCTCTCTTTTTTGTGGATTTAGTCGATAGGCTGATTGCCTAATGGGTTGTACATCATCTGAGATTAGCTTAATATCATGTTTAAGTATATTGCAAAACCCTGGGAGGTCTGACGTGACTTTAGGAAATGTTGATAATAACTTAGTGAGATCTTTTGCTTGAGATGGATTCAGAACAGAAAAATACTCATCCAAGTTGTTGAGTATGTGACTGTTAGCAGGGTTTTCTTTAGGTAGAGGGAAGTCTAAATTCTCCAATAGGTCCATGTCATCTGTCTCCGGCTCCGGCCCTGACAAAACCGTATGCAATACAGGTTGGCTTATAGCCTCTGGGATGTCTTCCTCTGACTGCCTGGAATGGTAAAGTTTCATGAGATTAATGTGAACAAGTTGTGAATCTTTTCTGCGATCAGGAGTATGGACTATATAGTTGAGGGGAGATAGTTTATTAGCATGGATTTGAAAGTTTTCATGGAACCGTTCCAAGCAACCTTGGGACGGTGGGTGGTAAGCCGAAGATGTACAATGGTCCACACTGGGGTCTTTCATCACCTGTTTGAACAAAGATGGATCAGATTGTTGGGCTGTAATGAGCTCATCCTTACTAATGGTCTTATTGTACAGATTTTCTGTGGGTAGTAAGATATTGGAGGTGGTTTCACATGAAGAGGGCCCATTGCGCACACACTGTGACCGGGTGACAGCACAAGATGGGAAAAGATGAGGAATAGTTTCTTTAAGGTCAGTGGTGGAGTTGACAGGTAAGGGAGAGTCGACTGTCTTTATGTTAGGAACCACTAGATCTCCTACCAAGTCATTACCCAATAATAAATGAATGCCGCACACAGGCATTGGGTCTTTCCTTATGGCTATTTGCACTTCCCCAGTAATCAAGGGACATTGGAGGTGCACTTTAGCTAAAGGATAGGAAGAATGGGATGAGAGATCCGAAATTAGAACACTCATTAGTAAATGCGGTAGATATATCAGGAATGACGTTAAACAGGAGGATAGATTGTGCTGCGCCCGTATCACGTAGTATACGAATAGGGAAAGAACGAGACCCCTCTATGATTGAAATTTTTCCCTCATAGGTGAATGAAGAGAAGAGATCCTGATGGGGCCTTTCCACATTGGTGGTTGCTATTGGTTTGGATTTGGGATCCAGGGAACTACTTTTAGCAGTTCGACACTTTGGGTGTTTACAAGACTGGATCGTATGGCCTGGTTTTTAACAGTAAGAACAATAAAACTTGGTTGCATCAGGGGGGGTAGGTGTGGGACCTTTCGACCTACCACTCACGTCCCCAAGGTTATCATCAGAGGAGGACCTAACATGTCGGGAAGTACCACGTTCCCTACGGCACAGTGACTCCACCAGCAAGGCGCACTCATCAGCCAGCTCAGCCGCACGTCCTAAATTAACCTCTCCACGATCCTCCACATGCTTCAAGATGTGAAATGGTATCTTGCTCTTCCACTCCTCCAGGACTACCAAGTTTAACAAATCCTGAGGTGGCCATTAAGAAAACCTAGATAAATTAATTAATGGTCAAAAAGATAAGATAAGTGGATTACCCTAGAAAATATCACGGCAGTGGATAACCAGAAAGTCCCGGAAACAACCAAGTTATACCTAGGGAAATTACACTTATGATTATTGTTCTTCTGAGAAGATCCTTAGATAAGGATAAGAGACTTGAAAGGGGAAGGGCGTATTACGGCATTAATATAAAGATCCGGATTAACAACCCTGAGATACTTGAAAGAGGAAGGGCGTATTACGGCATTTTATATAAAGATCCGGATTAACAACCCCGAGATACTTTAAAGAGGAAGGGCGTATTACGGCGTTAATATAAAGATCCGGATTAACAACCCTGAGATACTTTAAAGAGGAAGGGCGTATCACGGCGTTAATATAAAGATCCGGATTAACAACCCTGATAAATGGTATGATTGACCCTGAATGAGATAATGAGAAGAACAATAATTGAGGCTTTATAATTATGGGGTCCTGGTAGAGCGGGGCGTCCCAAGATATCACTTCACCGTAAACTAGTGACTATGGAACAGCCTACTCTGGAGTGAGGGTACGGCATTAAACAGATCCGGATTCTTCCCTACACTCGATAAGACTTACTACACGACTGCCACGTGTAATAACAGGTAAGCCTTATGACACTTGGAACCTAATATCCTACGTCTGTCACTCTTACTGTACAATAATACCAATATATGCACACACATATGAAGGAAACTTTAAACCACCGTAAAACAATTGTGAACAGAAGTGACTGGGAGGAATAATTAACACTGAGTAACAAGGGAGGAAGGAATATGGTACTTAAGGTCGTGTCCTGTCACGGTCGCCATTTGTTACGAGTTGGGGATTTAGAATATAGTTATACGTCTACCCAGATCCCAACAGGTAACAACAATAAAAAAACAAAGACAATCGGACTATAAAAGGGTAGACAAAGGATGCGAGTTTTCGTTGTATATAATAGAGTACCATAAATCCCTTAACAAAATATTCAGCCTATAAATTACCCTTAACCAAACTTAACCTAAACATTAACAGTATATACATATTAATACCACATAAACAATTTTGAAGCAAGTGGACGTGGGGGAGTTAATACAAAATACAAGTACTTAAGTGAGGAGCTGAGATGGCTGACGAGTAAGGCTGAGTATTGTAGAAGACGGTAGGTAGTCACTGCACGTAGGTTTAGAGGATAGATGATCCTGTGGTCACTTCCCAGAGCCAAGTGCTCTCTCCTCGAATTGGAGCTGACAAAGAAGACTTTGAGGAGGTGACGCAACAACCAGGATATGGAGAAGAGAAACCCCGGAGTGGTAACTAAGACGAGTCATACTCGTGTCTCGTCCCTAGATGGCGTTGCTCGTGGTGCTGGGTAGGTAGATCAGGACAATAGATGGCGTGGTTCGTAGTGCTGGGTGGAGGGGTTCGTAACACAAGTCAAAACAAGAATTAAACTGTCCCACACGGAGAGCCTGTTCATGTTCATGTTCTGACATGCATATTGTACACAAGCTATAGAACCATAAAATACTCCATAATCCATATGCTTACATGAGATTAGTTAATATCAAGTGAATAATTCTAATCAAGTCTCATTAATTTGTTGAAATACTGATATTTGAAACTTTAAGGTATAATTGATGTAGGTGAGGGTTATTTCAATTCATTTTTGTTTGCTAATCTCAAGTTTAGACATAAAGAGGCACAATATTTTGACTACCAAATTTGATTTTTAACATGTTGACAAAATTGACACACCCTAGTGTGTATGTGTGTCAATCTCATTACTATACGAATAAATACAAATCCGAAGACTATCTGGCACCTCCCCCCCCCCCTCAGTAGCGGTGTTATGATAAATGCAATACTAATGAGCAAGAGTTTCACGCCTAGGTTACTAACGCTGCCCGCACCATCGTCCACACACACCATTAACTTACTAATCGTCTCTCACTAATATATGTAGCTGTTATCTGGTTTGAATGGTGTTTTGTCAGTAATTTGTTTCTAATGGTGGTTTAATAATCGTCTTTTACCAATCGTGTCTTACGAATCATCTATTCACTGATGATGTGGTATCAATTCCCTCTTACTAATCGTCTCGTTCTAAATTATCTATACACAACCAATATTTCATAACAACAACAACATTGACTACTACTACTACTACTACTACTATTAATAATGATAATAATAATAATAATAATAATAATAATAATAATAATAACAATAATAATAATAATAATAATAATAAAAGCCTGGTCACAACTCCAGAGCGAAAACAATATTTGAATTTCAGGTATGAATTATGCAAATAAGTCTGTATCTAAATTGTATTCATATTTTACTCTGGCCACGCGGCTGTAAACAAGTTGTAATAACAATGTTTAAAATAACAGAGAGAGAGAGAGAGAGAGAGAGAGAGAGAGAGAGAGATGAAAGAATGCACGGAGAGAAGTATGTAGATATAAGCAGACAGAGAGAAAGATGCATGGGGAAAGGAGTTGAGAGAGAGAGACCGACCCTGGGGAACCTTTTACACCTACTTTTACGTATAGTATATTTGTCTCTCGTAACAAGGGGAAACCGAGAGACTCCAGTGAGAGGGGGGGGGGGGAAGACTCAGTGTAACTGTAATAACGCCATCTTGACGGTGTGATCTTTGTGTCTTTAGTTTAATTGCCTCATTAGATACACCTCGAGACGAGGAGCCAGCCAGGGTGGAGGATATTTTACCCTTGAGAAAATTTAACAAGTTGAATCCACGTTTTTGGAGGGTGTCCTGCATGGCAGTGAACAGTGACATCCGTACGTGTTCTGGGTATCAAGTTCTATCTACAGGAGCGAACACAAACACCTGTATAGTTTTCGTAGGTTCTATTTACTGGATAAACAGATATGTACACAAGGGAGGTTGCACTCCTTACTCTGTATGGGGGTCAACTAGCCTCTAGGGCGACATGTGGTAAGTGATATATTAGCAGCTTCCATATGTCGCCAGGCACATTAATTAAGCATGTGGGACATGGTAAATACATTGCCACACGCTGCTAGCTAGGCTGAATAAATAGTGTATATAAATGGAGTACATACATAATATACATACAGCATACATAATATACATACAACATTACCCACATGACTCTGGCCTATATATACCGTTAGTGAATATGAGGTATTTCTTTGTGTATGAACCTCTGTCCTGCGTGGCAGTGAGAAGTGACACCACCCTCAGTGTCACGACTTGACTGAATTACTCAGAATAGGCAAACTGTACTCCAAGCTTTGTCAATAAATTTGTTAAACTAAAGAAAAAAAAAACACGTTTTTGGATTTTCTCGATTTTCAAGAGATTTTTTTTTCAATCCGTAAAGAAGTAGATTTAAAACACACAAGCTTTCTGGCTTATCTGATACTACCTAAAATATCCCTGCAAAATATCAATACAAAATATCCCTACAAAATATCCCTACAAAATGGCCTCCAAATTACACTAAGACTGTAAGGTAAGTGGTGGATATTATTCTTTTATCCACATATACCTGGAGAAAAATGGTATCGCGGGAATATGTCTCTCCTCCAGGGTTATAAATCGGGCTCTCGCGTACCACCAATCTTGTTTGACTTGGCGGAACATCACCGTAAAACTGCCTTACGCGCCTCAACGACCAGAGACTGACCTCCTTCTGTCTGTGTGTGTGTGCCAGGAGGTGTTTGAGGGGATTGTAAGGCTCAGGAGAAAAATCATCCAACACACACACATCCTTGACCACCGAAGGGACCTTTATGCTAGGAATGGGGTGCATCTGTCTAAGGATGGGGTGGCAACCCTGGCTGACTCTCTCGAGAGGGCAGTTCAAAAGATGCCGAAGTCTTTAAACTGCTAGGAGAACATATGAGCACGGGAGTGGAGGAGACTGCAGTGGGAGCGGGTAAACAAAGTGAAAGGTGTCAGGGAAATAGTGCTAGGAATTATGACAAAGCTAAATTAGGCAGGGAGTTAAAACCTAAACACGACAAAGAGAGGACTCAAAACACGACTAACTTAAATGTCTACTTCGCAAACAGTAGAAGTATGAGAAACAAAATGATCAGGGCGTTGGTATGTACCGAAAAAGTCCATATAATAGCATTCACCGAAACATGGATAAGCCTAGACTCGCGTGAGTTACCTGTCGAATACTAAATTACAGGTTATAAATTATTCCATACCGATAGGCAGATTAGGAAAGGAGGCGGAGTAACAATCTATTGTATGTCAGGGATAATCTGAAGTGTGAAATAAATAAGGAAATAAAAACTGAGCAGAATAAAAAAAAAAAATGGATAGAATTAATCGATGGTAGGGAAAAATTAATCACAAGAGTAATATATAGACCTCCTAATCTTGATAGCAAAGTCTGTATAGTAGACGACTTTAACTTTAGCCAAATAGATTGGATTGACCTTACTGGTAACGCAGAATCAGAGGATTTTCTTGAAACAATCCAGGACTGTTTTGTAAGCCAACATATAACCGAACCCACCCCAAAGCCGACAACAGTTACAGATATTAACTACGAGGCAACAGTCACTGAATGCTGCATGGATCTGCAGCTCAACTAACTCAACACAGCTAGGGTAGTTACTTTTGTATTAGGATATTTAATTTTAAGGTAATAAAATAGTGGCAAAGGTGTGGCATATTGGGGGAAGCTGGAGGTTACGTTTAAAAAAAATAGTATTAGGATCGTTAATTTTAAGGTTATAAAATAGTGTCGAAGGTGTGGCTATTGGGGGAGGCTGGAGGCCATGTAGTCGTAGTAGTCTAGGGTGATTAAAAAGTTTTGTTAACCAGAAGATAGATTACATTTATTACACATAAATTATATAACATATGCAAACTTTACAGAACAA
>NW_024750174.1:0-10455 GCF_018991925.1 Homarus americanus | reverse complement strand
ACAGACAACAGACCAAAGGAACGTATTGGCAACGGATGGACTAAAGGAACACAGACAACAGACAGACAAAACCCACAGACAACAGACCAAAGGAACGTATTGGCAACGGATGGACTAAAGGAACACAGACAACAGACAGACGAAACCCACAGACAACAGACCAAAGGAACGTATTGGCAACGGATGGACTAAAGGAACACAGACAACAGACAGACAAAACACACAGACAACAGACCAAAGGAACGTATTGGCAACGGATGATTCAAAGGAAACACAGAGACACAGATGACAAAACCTACAGACAATAATCAGCAGAATGTATTGGCAAATGAATGACTAAAGGAACACAGACACAAGAGACAGACAAAACCCACAGACAACAGACCAAAGGAACGTATGGGCAACGGATGGACTAAAGGAACACAGACAACAGACAGACGAAACCCACAGACAACAGACCAAAGGAACGTATTGGCAACGGATGGACTAAAGGAACACAGACAACAGACAGACAAAACCCACAGACAACAGACCAAAGGAACGTATTGGCAACGGATGGACTAAAGGAACACAGACAACAGACAGACAAAACCCACAGACAACAGACCAAAGGAACGTATTGGCAACGGATGGACTAAAGGAACACAGACAACAGACAGACAAAACCCACAGACAACAGACCAAAGGAACGTATTGGCAAAGGATGGACTAAAGGAACACAGACAACAGACAGACAAACCCACAGACAAATAGACCAAAGGAAACAGCTGGCAACGGATGGACTAAAGGAACACAGACAACAGAAAGACAAAACCCACAGACAACAGACCAAAGGAACGTATTGGCAACGGATGGACTAAAGGAACACAGACAACAGACAGACGAAACCCACAGACAACAGACCAAAGGAACGTATTGGCAACGGATGGACTAAAGGAACACAGACAACAGACAGACAAAACCCACAGACAACAGACCAAAGGAACGTATTGGCAACGGATGGACTAAAGGAACACAGACAACAGACAGACGAAACCCACAGACAACAGACCAAAGGAACGTATTGGCAACGGATGGACTAAAGGAACACAGACAACAGACAGACGAAACCCACAGACAACAGACCAAAGGAACGTATTGGCAACGGATGGACTAAAGGAACACAGACAACAGACAGACGAAACCTACAGACAATAGACCAAAGGAACGTATTGGCAACGGATAGTACTAAAGGAACACAGACAACAGACAGACGAAACCCACAGACAATGACCAAAGGAACGTATTGGGCAACGGATGGACTAAAGGAACACAGACAACAGACAGACGAAACCCACAGACAACAGACCAAAGGAACGTATTGGCAACGGATGGACTAAAGGAACACAGACAACAGACAGACGAAACCCACAGACAACAGACCAAAGGAACGTATTGGCAACGGATGGACTAAAGGAACACAGACAACAGACAGACGAAACCCACAGACAACAGACCAAAGGAACGTATTGGCAACGGATGGACTAAAGGAACACAGACAACAGACAGACAAAACCCACAGACAACAAACCAAAGGAACGTATTGGCAACGGATGGACTAAAGGAACACAGACAACAGACAGACGAAACCCACAGACAACAGACCAAAGGAACGTATTGGCAACGGATGGACTAAAGGAACACAGACAACAGACAGACAAAACCCACAGACAACAGACCAAAGGAACGTATTGGCAACGGATGGACTAAAGGAACACAGACAACAGACAGACAAAACCCACAGACAACAGACCAAAGGAACGCATTGGCAACGGATGGACTAAAGGAACACAGACAACAGACAGACAAAACCCACAGACAACAGACCAAAGGAAATCTATTGGCAACGGATACCTGGGGAAGGAACACAGACAAACAGACAGACGAAAACTCCACAGATGACAACAGACCAAAAGGAACGTATTACAAATAGATGGACCAAAAGGAACAGACAACAGACAGACAAACCCACAGACAACAGAGACCAAAGGAACGTATTAAGCAACGGATGGACTAGAAGGAATGAAGGTATGCCAACAGACAGACGAAACCCACAGACAATAACAGACCAAAGGGAAACGCATTGGCAACGGATGACTAGCGAAATTCGGCACAAACAGACAGACAGTAAAACCCGCCAGACAACAGACCAAAGGAAACGATTGGCACCTGGATGGATCAAAGGAACACAGACAACAGACAGACAAAAACCCAACAGACAACAGACCAAAGGAACGTATTGGCAAAATGGAGGACTAAAGGAACACAGACAACAGACAGACAAAACCCACAGACAACAGACCAAAGGAACGTATTGGCAACGGATGGACTAAAGGAACACAGACAACAGACAGACAAAACCCACAGACAACAGACCAAAGGAACGTATTGGCAACGGATGGACTAAAGGAACACAGACAACAGACAGACAAAACCCACAGACAACAGACCAAAGGAACGTATTGGCAACGGATGGACTAAAGGAACACAGACAACAGACAGACGAAACCCACAGACAACAGACCAAAGGAACGTATTGGCAACGGATGGACTAAAGGAACACAGACAACAGACAGACGAAACCCACAGACAACAGACCAAAGGAACGTATTGGCAACGGTTGGACTAAAGGAACACAGACAACAGACAGACAAAACCCACAGACAACAGACCAAAGGAACGTATTGGCAACGGATGGACAAAAGGAACACAGACAACAGACAGACGAAAACCGGACAACAGACCAAAGGGAAGCGTGTGGCAACGGATGGACTAAAGGAACACAGACAACAGTGTAATGATGGTAAAACACAATGAGAGAAAGAATATATATATATATATATATATATATATATATATATATATATATATATATATATATATATATATATATATATATATATATATATATATATATATATATATATATATAGGAAGTATAGAGAGTAGGCATGTAAAGATAGGAAACTTGGTAGCGTGGCCTGGATGGTATTTGCACAGCGTCACTACGCTTATCTTATCTCGTATGTCAATACACATATATCACTTCTTAAAGGGACAACTTGTTAAACACCTCTTGATACAACTATTTATTACTTCACTCAATGACATGGACACATTAATATCACTATTATATCGGGGTACTAACACATTATGCTTTACGTTACTTGACACTGACTCTCGGACACACCTGAATGAATACACTTCCCACAGTAGGTAACTCACCCTAGGACGTTCTGACAAGACTCACGTGTACCCTGACGTAGGCCCAGTGAATGCTTGGCTGGGCTGCCTCCTATGAGAGGCTTCTGCTTAGCTGGGGTCTGGTCGGGAAGTCCCCTTCCCGACCTGGGGAGAGGGTGAGCTTGACTCTGAGAATCTCCAGAGTAATGAGCGTCTCCTCAGAATGTTCAAATGACAACCAGGATCAGAATGATAATCAGAATGGTAATGGAATGCGGAATGCCCGTGGACGGGACTGTAGGGCCTTTATATGGGGTCGGCCCAGCCGGCTTCTGACCTCTAACAATTAACACTAAACTGGTTTGATCTGGATGTGTGCAGGTGTGGTCCTGGCCAGGTGTCTTGGCTAGGTGCGGTTGTAGGTCACCGGCTCACGTCATTAGCGGGCGAGGTCAAGTCCCTTGGGTCGACCTGAGGTGTGTCAGCCCGGAATGCGGTGGTACCACGAGGTCTGTAGTGCTTGCTGTTACATGTGACATAATTCTGGGCTGTAAGCTTTGGTCTGACAATCACTCATTACACCTCCCGCCAAGACCAAAGCTTTATCACAGAGACTGATGCCACATATAGATAGCAGCATCACATTTACAAACAACAATCTCATAGGTGTATTTTTTTCTACTGGCGCTAGTTTGATCTGACAAAGCTCACTATACCTCCCGCCAAGATCAAAGCTTCTATGCCAGGAGAAAAAGGAACATAGCAAGTGAACATAGAATGAAAAAATCCTTCATATGTAGCATAGTGTCCGAGGCAACCTTGCAAATCACATTCTACAAACAATAACAGGTGTTACATTTCCATGTCAAAATAATAATTCATCTCAGTCAGTAATATAGCTACAACATCGTGTTTCATAGTCCAAGACATTGATCAAATGAACTCATAGAAAAAAGTGAGACTAAAAAAAGACATTCTTTGTAGTAAACATCAACAAAATCAGAGAAAATACTTCAAAATACACAAAAAATGTTCCTACTTCACATATTAGGGTATTGATATCTTTTTATTATACATCAACAACATCAGTACATTAGTTGGGTCCGGCATAGCTCACGTCTTCCATCCAGCTGGTATCTGAAAAATAGGGGATGGCGGCAGCTCAGCAGCTGTAGTCGGTTGGTCCTTCATCATCGACTTTCTTGTGATGTCAGGACAGCACATCTTCTGTCTTCTTTCTTCACATAGCACATCTTCTGTCTTCTTTCTTCACATACCGCACCTTGTAGGTCGTTTCTCCACACCTTCTGACTTCTTCTCACTTCCTCCTGGTTTCTATACTATTCCAGACGAGTTTTCTGTCCCATCTGCGTTCTTCCTCTACGTTTAGAGCCTCATTTTCAACGTCTTCTAGATGAATTTTCTGTTCCATCTTCCTTTTTTCTTAGTACATCATCATTTTCATATTCCAGATGAATTTTTCTGCTCCATCTGTATTTCTTCTCTGCAACATCATCATTTTCAACATATTCCAGACGATTTTCTGTTCATCTGCCGTCGGCCCTCTCCGGCCGGGATGAAAGCCGGTCCACTGTTTGGGCTGTCGTCTCCTTAGATGACTGTAAGGCAGGTTCCGCGGACCAGGGCTCGCCCTCCGTACGTGAGTGTCGGCGAGACCAAAGACCGTCCTGTCTTACACCTTCCACAGTGGTGAATCCCTCCCTGGCTGGGCTCACCAGGGTTCGTTGTGTGGCGATCCATTCCACACTCCTTACTTCCTAAAGTAGAAAAATATAAAATCTTCTTAATCCTATACCAAGGGAGGACTTGAAAGAAGTGACGTGGTGTGTGGTGGGTTTCGTGCTGCCTTCATCAAGCTGCATTCATCACGCTGCTTTCATCATGCTGGTTCTTCTCTGCTCGTATGTACTGTGGTTGACGTCCGGCTGGCCATGGGTGGTACTGTGTGTGACATTTGACAGAGAAACAATCCTAAAGGGGTGATGGATTAGTTGGAAGTGCATTCGCAAAAAAAAAGTTTACTTTATATGTTAGGTCAATGTTTGGCAACTATCATTTCCGTCACGACAATGTTCTCATCAGGCTGGGTCGGGGAGTGAAGCTCTGCGCACTACACTGAATATCATTTATCACTGCGCGTCAAAGAGTACATCACAAATCATAATAGCATAAAAATACACTGAGTGAAGCTCTGCATTCATCGCAATATTACTTTATATTAACCATCATCATCAACACACAGCTCACGGGACAAAAGACGGGGAATCAGTGTGGTCAAGCGAGGCGGGGCAGGTCAGAAGGACGTGAGGTCACACGAGCGGGGTGGGGCGAGGCGGGGCACTGGGCGAGGCGAGGCTGGCCAGGCCCAGCCAGGCTGGTGCGTTGCGGGTGAGGTGGGGAGGAGCCGAGGCGTGGTTGATCGGGCCAGACCGAGGCTTCGCGGGGCGGGGAGGGGCACGGAACGGAGGGGCAGGGCAGGGCAGGGCAGGGATGGGAGGAAGGGTAAGGAGGGTGAGGTAAGGATTAGGACAGGGAGGAGGATGTAGGTTAAAAGACATGTTAAGTTATAACAGTTAGTACAGACACCGCTTTCATCACTGAAACACAATGGCTACATTTAACACTGACCAACAATCAAACTGCACTGGGGCTACTGAGAATGCCACAGATAGCGGGTGACACTGAGAAATTACGTTAAGCACTGAACATATTTCTATTAAAAATTCGCACATATCACCACAAGAGACATTTACTCGAGCTGCAACGGTGACACACTAGGACACTTTTCACGCTACTACGCAGGAACTTCTTATCACGCACTTTTGAACTAACGAGCCAGGTGCTATGGCTAACAGGGGAGGGCATGGGTTTACGTTAAGTACACTGTTACCAATAACAAGGGACGAGGGGGCGTGGGTTAACTTCATAGTTCGCTACCACCAATATAATGAGGCGCAATAAACAGAGAAGAGGAAGATATATATATATAGGAGGGAAGTATAGAGAGTAGGCACCGCTGCCACCATTGTAATGAGACAAAACTCACAAGAGGAGAATTACATACATAGGTAGGAAGTATAGAGAGTAGGAATGTAAAGATAGGAAACTTGGTAGCGTGGCCTGGATGGTATTTGCACAGCGTCACTACGCTTATCTTATCTCGTATGTCAATACACATATATCACTTCTTAAAGGGACAACTTGTTAAACACCTCTTGATACAACTATTCATTACTTCACTCAATGACATGGACACATTAATATCACTATTATATCGGGGTACTAACACATTATGCTTTACGTTACTTGACACTGACTCTCGGACACACCTGAATGAATACACTTCCCACAGTAGGTAACTCACCCTAGGACGTTCTGACAAGACTCACGTGTACCCTGACGTAGGCCCAGTGAATGCTTGGCTGGGCTGCCTCCTATGAGAGGCTTCTGCTTAGCTGGGGTCTGGTCGGGAAGTCCCCTTCCCGACCTGGGGAGAGGGTGAGCTTGACTCTGAGAATCTCCAGAGTAATGAGCGTCTCCTCAGAATGTTCAAATGACAACCAGGATCAGAATGATAATCAGAATGGTAATGGAATGCGGAATGCCCGTGGACGGGACTGTAGGGCCTTTATATGGGGTCGGCCCAGCCGGCTTCTGACCTCTAACAATTAACACTAAACTGGTTTGATCTGGATGTGTGCAGGTGTGGTCCTGGCCAGGTGTCTTGGCTAGGTGCGGTTGTAGGTCACCGGCTCACGTCATTAGCGGGCGAGGTCAAGTCCCTTGGGTCGACCTGAGGTGTGTCAGCCCGGAATGCGGTGGTACCACGAGGTCTGTAGTGCTTGCTGTTACATGTGACATAATTCTGGGCTGTAAGCTTTGGTCTGACAATCACTCATTACACCTCCCGCCAAGACCAAAGCTTTATCACAGAGACTGATGCCACATATAGATAGCAGCATCACATTTACAAACAACAATCTCATAGGTGTATTTTTTTCTACTGGCGCTAGTTTGATCTGACAAAGCTCACTATACCTCCCGCCAAGATCAAAGCTTCTATGCCAGGGGAAAAAGGAACATAGCAAGTGAACATAGAATGAAAAAATCCTTCATATGTAGCATAGTGTCCGAGGCAACCTTGCAAATCACATTCTACAAACAATAACAGGTGTTACATTTCCATGTCAAAATAATAATTCATCTCAGTCAGTAATATAGCTACAACATCGTGTTTCATAGTCCAAGACATTGATCAAATGAACTCATAGAAAAAAGTGAGACTAAAAAAAGACATTCTTTGTGGTAAACATCAACAAAATCAGAGAAAATACTTCAAAATACACAAAAAATGTTCCTACTTCACATATTAGGGTATTGATATCTTTTTATTATACATCAACAACATCAGTACATTAGTTGGGTCCGGCATAGCTCACGTCTTCCATCCAGCTGGTATCTGAAAAATAGGGGATGGCGGCAGCTCAGCAGCTGTAGTCGGTTGGTCCTTCATCATCGACTTTCTTGTGATGTCAGGACAGCACATCTTCTGTCTTCTTTCTTCACATACATCTTCTGTCTTCTTTCTTCACATACCGCACCTTGTAGGTCGTTTCTCCACACCTTCTGACTTCTTCTCACTTCCTCCTGGTTTCTATACTATTCCAGACGAGTTTTCTGTCCCATCTGCGTTCTTCCTCTACGTTTAGAGCCTCATTTTCAACGTCTTCTAGATGAATTTTCTGTTCCATCTTCCTTTTTTCTTAGTACATCATCATTTTCATATTCCAGATGAATTTTTCTGCTCCATCTGTATTTCTTCTCTGCAACATCATCATTTTCAACATATTCCAGACGATTTTCTGTTCATCTGCCGTCGGCCCTCTCCGGCCGGGATGAAAGCCGGTCCACTGTTTGGGCTGTCGTCTCCTTAGATGACTGTAAGGCAGGTTCCGCGGACCAGGGCTCGCCCTCCGTACGTGAGTGTCGGCGAGACCAAAGACCGTCCTGTCTTACACCTTCCACAGTGGTGAATCCCTCCCTGGCTGGGCTCACCAGGGTTCGTTGTGTGGCGATCCATTCCACACTCCTTACTTCCTAAAGTAGAAAAATATAAAATCTTCTTAATCCTATACCAAGGGAGGACTTGAAAGAAGTGACGTGGTGTGTGGTGGGTTTCGTGCTGCCTTCATCAAGCTGCATTCATCACGCTGCTTTCATCATGCTGGTTCTTCTCTGCTCGTATGTACTGTGGTTGACGTCCGGCTGGCCATGGGTGGTACTGTGTGTGACATTTGACAGAGAAACAATCCTAAAGGGGTGATGGATTAGTTGGAAGTGCATTCGCAAAAAAAAAGTTTACTTTATATGTTAGGTCAATGTTTGGCAACTATCATTTCCGTCACGACAATGTTCTCATCAGGCTGGGTCGGGGAGTGAAGCTCTGCGCACTACACTGAATATCATTTATCACTGCGCGTCAAAGAGTACATCACAAATCATAATAGCATAAAAATACACTGAGTGAAGCTCTGCATTCATCGCAATATTACTTTATATTAACCATCATCATCAACACACAGCTCACGGGACAAAAGACGGGGAATCAGTGTGGTCAAGCGAGGCGGGGCAGGTCAGAAGGACGTGAGGTCACACAAGCGGGGTGGGGCGAGGCGGGGCGGCACTGGGCGAGGCGAGGCTGGCCAGGCCCAGCCAGGCTGGTGCGTTGCGGGTGAGGTGGGGAGGAGCCGAGGCGTGGTTGATCGGGCCAGACCGAGGCTTCGCGGGGCGGGGAGGGGCACGGAACGGAGGGGCAGGGCAGGGCAGGGCAGGGATGGGAGGAAGGGTAAGGAGGGTGAGGTAAGGATTAGGACAGGGAGGAGGATGTAGGTTAAAAGACATGTTAAGTTATAACAGTTAGTACAGACACCGCTTTCATCACTGAAACACAATGGCTACATTTAACACTGAATGCCACAGATAGCGGGTGACACTGAGAAATTACGTTAAGCACTGAACATATTTCTATTAAAAATTCGCACATACCACCACAAGAGACATTTACTCGAGCTGTAACGGTGACACACTAGGACACTTTTCACGCTACTACGCAGGAACTTCTTATCACGCACTTTTGAACTAACGAGCCAGGTGTTATGGCTAACCGAGGGAAGGCATGGGTTTACGTTAAGTACACTGTTACCAATAACAAGGGACGAGGGGGCGTGGGTTAACTTCATAGTTCGCTACCACCAATATAATGAGGCGCAATAAACAGAGAAGAGGAAGATATATATATATATATAGGAGGGAAGTATAGAGAGTAGGCACCGCTGCCACCATTGTAATGAGACAAAACTCACAAGAGGAGAATTACATACATAGGTAGGAAGTATAGAGAGTAGGAATGTAAAGATAGGAAACTTGGTAGCGTGGCCTGGATGGTATTTGCACAGCGTCACTACGCTTATCTTATCTCGTATGTCAATACACATATATCACTTCTTAAAGGGACAACTTGTTAAACACCTCTTGATACAACTATTTATTACTTCACTCAATGACATGGACACATTAATATCACTATTATATCGGGGTACTAACACATTATGCTTTACGTTACTTGACACTGACTCTCGGACACACCTGAATGAATATACTTCCCACAGTAGGTAACTCACCCTAGGACGTTCTGACAAGACTCACGTGTACCCTGACGTAGGCCCAGTGAATGCTTGGCTGGGCTGCCTCCTATAAGAGGCTTCTGCTTAGCTGGGGTCTGGTCGGGAAGTCCCCTTCCCGACCTGGGGAGAGGGTGAGCTTGACTCTGAGAATCTCCAGAGTAATGAGCGTCTCCTCAGAATG
Source organism: Homarus americanus (assembly GCF_018991925.1). Classification (NCBI taxonomy): domain Eukaryota; kingdom Metazoa; phylum Arthropoda; class Malacostraca; order Decapoda; family Nephropidae; genus Homarus; species Homarus americanus. The sequence continues at coordinate 348 of NW_024750174.1, read as the reverse complement.
TTCAAATGACAACCAGGATCAGAATGATAATCAGAATGGTAATGGAATCCCGAATGCCCGTGGACGGGACTGTAGGGCCTTTATATGGGGTCGGCCCAGCCGGCTTCTGACCTCTAACAATTAACACTAAACTGGTTTGATCTGGATGTGTGCAGGTGTGGTCCTGGCCAGGTGTCTTGGCTAGGTGCGGTTGTAGGTCACCGGCTCACGTCATTAGCAGGCGAGGTCAAGTCCCTTGGGTCGACCTGAGGTGTGTCAGCCCGGAATGCGGTGGTACCACGAGGTCTGTAGTGCTTGCTGTTACATGTGACATAATTCTGGGCTGTAAGCTTTGGTCTGACAATCACT
>NW_024750173.1:0-11837 GCF_018991925.1 Homarus americanus | reverse complement strand
GAAGTCTCTTCTGGGAAGTACCTTACTCTCGGAGCATTATAACTCTGGGTTTATGGCTCGGACATTTCTGTATCTGGGATAAGGAGCTTCCTGGAGGAGGCGACTGGCCCTAGGAGCAGCAATTGCTGTATCTAGGTGTCAGCGTTAGGCTGCTTAGGTTCCCTTTTTTTTTAAGGATCTTCAGGCGAGCCTCTTCAAGGATACACTGAATCCTAGGACAAGGAGAGCCGGTCCTGAAGAAGATTGGTACCATTTTTTTTATCCTTTTGAGCTGGGGTCAGGGGGCTTCTTCCTAGTGGTGATTGGCTTTTGGACCAGCATGCTTGTTTGTCCAGTGGTTCCAGGAGTCAGGATCCTCTTGGGGGAGAACCTTGGCCCTCGGACCTGGCGTGAGCCAGGTTCAGGGACTCCCCTTTTTTTCTCATCTTAGGCTCTGTCTAAGGTGTCCTCTCGGTTCATAGTGGCTGGGGCACTGAAAACAGTTTACCTCACCTTATGAATCTGTGAAGGGCACCTAAGACTTCTTTCACAGGAGCTGTTTTATCTCCTGTCTTAGAAATCCATTGATTTCTAAGATCAGAGATAAAAACACACTAGTGTGAAAGAAGTCTTAGGTGTTCTTCACTGATTCATAAGGTGAGATGAACTGTTTTCAGTGCCCCAGTCACTAGGAACCTAGGGAGGTCACCCTAAGGCCAAGCCTAATTCCAAGATGAGGGACTATGTCCCTCAGCCTTAGGGGGATGGGTAACTCCTACCCCTTGGAGAGGGGGGGAGAACCCCCCTCCTTTGCAATCATAGAATGTACTGGAAGTATAAATAAAAGTTATATTGAAATTTTAAAGTTTTATTTAAAACCACTTTACAAATTAATTTGTGTGGGGGAGGTCCTCCTCCCAGCCCCTTCCTGGGGGAGGGGGGTCCTCCTTCCCACCCCCCTAAGGCTGAGGGACATAGTCCCTCACCTTGGAATTAGGCTTGGCCTTAGGGTGACCTCCCTAGGTTCCTAGTGACTGGGGCACTGAAAACAGTTCATCTCACCTTATGAATCAGTGAAGAACACCTAAGACTTCTTTCACACTAGTGTGTTTTTATCTCTGATCTTAGAAATCAATGGATTTCTAAGACAGGAGATAAAACAGCTCCTGTGAAAGAAGTCTTAGGTGCCCTTCACAGATTCATAAGGTGAGGTAAACTGTTTTCAGTGCCCCAGCCACTATGAACTGAGAGGACACCTTAGACAGAGCCTAAGATGAGAAAAAAAGGGGAGTCCCTGAACCTGGCTCACGCCAGGTCCGAGGGCCAAGGTTCTCCCCCAAGAGGATCCTGACTCCTGGAACCACTGGACAAACAAGCATGCTGGTCCAAAAGCCAATCACCTCTAGGAAGAAGCCCCCTGACCCCAGCTCAAAAGGATAAAAAAAATGGTACCAATCTTCTTCAGGACCGGCTCTCCTTGTCCTAGGATTCAGTGTATCCTTGAAGAGGCTCGCCTGAAGATCCTTAAAAAAAAAGGGAACCTAAGCAGCCTAACGCTGACACCTAGATACAGCAATTGCTGCTCCTAGGGCCAGTCGCCTCCTCCAGGAAGCTCCTTATCCCAGATACAGAAATGTCCGAGCCATAAACCCAGAGTTATAATGCTCCGAGAGTAAGGTACTTCCCAGAAGAGACTTCTGACCCCCGCTCTAAAGGGGTAGGGGAAAGGGGTTCAGATGCAGTTGATTCCAGTTGATAGATGAAATGTCCTTCATGTTGGGGTCAGCTGCAGTTGATAGATGAAACTATGGTGGGGTCAGCTGCAGTTAATAGATGACTCTCTTTATGGTTGGCTCTGATGAAATAAAACCTAACCTAGGATGTGGAAGAAACGAAAGAAAGAAAGAAATCCAGTGCAGATTAAGTAATACAAATCCTTCCTTCACTTGTATAAAACTTCAGTCTAGTCTACAGTCCTCCCTCACTCTTTATCTGCTTCAGTACAGTAAATCTTACATTCTAGTCAAGTTTCCCTCAATTATACATCACCAGCCTTTTCTCTTGCTCATACAACTTCAGTACTGTATTATCTTAAGTCATACACTCAACAGCTTTCCCTCCTTTACTGTAATACTCGTCAGTCATACGTCCGGCAGTCTTCCCTATCCATTAACTTAGTACAGTACAGCCTTTCCTTTCTCAACCTTAATATACAACCAGCCTTCTCTCACTCTGTACTGTACCTTTCACTGTAAATGATCCGCGGAAAAGGAAGAATTTTAATCCCTAAAAAATATTACGCCTACAGTATTGACCTCCAACTTCTTGTATAAAAATTAAACTATACTCTAAATCTCATGAAGGTAATTAGTCATTTTCTCCCATACACAATTTTTTAAACTAATATCCTTACTTCTACAAACTTCACTATAAGTCACTTTCTCACTTTTAAACACCTTCAGCATAGTGCTAAGTCATTGTCTCACTTCCACACAACTTAACCACAGTTTTAACTGTTAGAAACCTAATCTTAAACACCATCTAAAGTCATTAGTCAGTTTACAAATCTATAGAATGGTTCAAATAACACAGCAACACCAAAACTCAACATAGTTAAATAATCTGTTAAGTACTGGTGTGGCCACTTACTTCTACTGTAAAGTAACTAACTCAATAACATACTGCAAGGTAGACCACAGTATTCCTTCTCTCGTACAGGTCCTGGTCCGGTGTGATGGCTGATCTGAGGAGCTTGATAGAGAAACCAAAGATCACATGAAGATAGCCCCCAATTAATATCACCTGATGATTAAGCACCTGAACACTAAGTAAGTTAGGTAACGTTAGGGTGGTTAATCTTAAGGTTAAATAAGCCAGAGAGGTGATCCAAAAATAATTTTCACTGATAATTCTGAAGGAAAATGAACTGATGATCCTTATAATCTGTTTAACTTCACAATTAAGATGAGTTTCATATTGTCTTAACCTACCCTTTGTGGGATAAGACCCATCAATTATTTTTTCACTGAATATCTATATGGAAATACACTGTACTAACAGTTGTATACAGATAGGAAAGTGACCATTAATTATGTGCCAGTTGTGCATCAACATTCTATGGTACTTAGCACTTGAGTCTGTGTGAACATAATGTGCAGTATACTGACTACTGTACAACAGAGATAGTGGTCATTCATATGTTGACCTCCTAGTTGCCAGTTTAGCGTTGTTTATGCCGTCTACCTTTAATGCCACCTGTGACAGTTTTTTTTGCATTTATCAAAGCCATTGTTGACAATTCTCGTGTTAGATAACGTCTTATATGTAATGGTATTTCTCCAGATTTTTTTGTATTTAGCAACTTTGCCGATAAATCTAGTGACATTCACTGTCCGAGCTGCTGCAGGCCAGCCAGTTGTTCCCAGGTGCCTGTCTTGTTAACAACTTTACACCACATTCATGTAAACATTTATAAAATCCTGGAGCATTATATCAATATACAATAACTGCATTTTTTTTTAAATTTAACAACAAATATTCCAAGTTATTGCCCCAGTAACATTTGTTTGTAAAAAATCGCAGTTAACACCGAAAGATATTTTGAAAGGTGTCGGTGTGTGTAGGGACACCCATAATGTGACTAGTGTAAACACTAAACTTAAGCGGAGTTCAGTAACATTTACTCTTCTGGAAAAATGCTACAGTTAGGTAAAACTTATTTACGAGTGCTGGAAATTATGTGACCGAGACCTGCCGGTACAGCAAAGTGAAAATCTGGTGCTAGTGGTGGAGTGTACTTAGATCGACATTGTATACCCTTGTATAAGACGACTCTTAGTTTTAAGAAAACAAATTGGAGCTTCAAAGGTCAACTTACAGGCCACTGTACTGTACATCTACATGAGTAAAGTTGGACTCACAAACAAACCTCCAGAACATAACTCATTCATCAGTAGAGCTCCTCCTATAGTGGCTTATAATCATTGCGTACAGTACATCATTTGGGGGAAGTATTTTCATCGCAGAAAAGTATCTTGGCTTTTATAATGGGAGTCTATGGAAGTATTGATGTGATTTACTAAAGGTTTCTCAGGAACAAAACTTTTATAAACTGAGGGATATCTGTAGAACCTTTCTAATATTAAAAGTACCAGAAAATATTAAGTAAAATACCAGATAGTAATTACGGTCCAGTTCACTGCAGGTCCATTTTAGCCAGCGGGGGAAAAAGTATATGAAAATATTACTTAAGACAAAGTACTGCACTGTTACTATGTAAAAATTAAAACTTGTAGAAAGTACAGGGAGTCCCCGCCGATATGAACGGTGTTAAACATGAAATTTACAATATATCATCAAATGATATTTTTTACTTTCATTTACTGTATTGTCAATCTATTTCTCTTTTGTCTTAAATTAATTGATTTTAGATGTATATAAGGACTTAGGCTGTGATATAGTGTGATTTTAAACATTGTTCTGTAAGTATGGTATGCTCATGGCGCGTGTTCCGACTTAAGTACAAATCCGAAAAAGAATGTCATAAGGAATGGAACCTGTTCGTAAATTGGGGGCCCCCTGTAATCTTCTTCAAAACTACTTTAATAATAATAATTTAATTAACTGAAGTGAAACAAAAAACTAGAAAGGTGAAGAAAAAAAAAGTAGTACTAGTAAAGTGCACCAAGGCTATACAGTCTACTGTAGGTACACAAAATGAGCACTTCTAGGCATGCAAGACTATATAGCCTTGGTACATAAAATGCACAATTCTGGTACCAAGGACTATATAGTTGGTACACTTCAAGGCACCCAAGGCTACAATATACAGCTACTCCTCGAATTACGACCTACTGGACATACAACCGCCTCGGTCGTACCAAATTTTTTTCAAATTACGTATTTTCGAGTCCCGACTTTAGTGATTGCGCTGTGTACTGACAAAATTTTCGTTTGTAATTCCCTTCAAAATTGTTGGCATGCTTAAAAATGAGAGTTTTGTGGTGCTGAGAAGAAAAAGAGACACCCATTTTAGATTTTCTACGTATCTTCGCATTTTCGGCCTGGATTTGGGTCCCTAACCCTCTTGTAAGTCAAGGAGTGGCTGTAATGCAGTACAGTACCCAACAGTATAATACAGAACAGTACAATAAAATACAGTATAGTACAGTACAATAAAATATAGTACAACACAGCATAGTACAATACACTACAATAGAATATAGTACAATACAATATAGTACAGTATAATAAAGTACAGCACAATACAATATACTACAAAACAATATAGAACAGTACAGTATAATATAATATAATATAGTACAGTACAATACAATATAGTACAGTATAATAAAGTACAGCACAATACAAAATACTACAAAACAATATAGAACAGTACAGTATAATATAATATAGTACAGTACAATACAATATAGTACAGTACAATATAGTACAGTACAATACAATATAGTACAGTACAATACAATATAGTACAGTATGGTACAGTACAATATTATATAGTACAATACAATATAGTACATTACAGTACAATATAGTACAGTACAATACAATATAGTACAGTACAATACAATATAGTACAGTACAATATAATATAGTAAAGTACAATACAATATACAGTAATATAGTACAGTACAATACAATATAGTACAGTACAATATAATATAGTACAATACAATATAGTACAATACAGTAGTGAAAAACACAAATGTATGAGGCACTCGGTGGAAGCGAGTTAGTGGTCAAGCAAGATGTTTGTTTCAACAGTTGCCAGAGGATATACAGTATAAAACTATAAGTGTGGTGGGATACAGTGTAAACAAACTTTAACCTTGCTTGTGGTCTTGGCACATACATCACTCTTCCACCAGGCACCTCACATTATGTACACATTGAATCATTTTTCATAAATACTTCATGTCAAGTTCTGCAAATTAATTATTTTTCCACTACAACTTAAATGAACTTTGTTAAGTAGTGTTTGGTTAATCCACACAAGCATGATGGTCCATTAAGAGCAGTGTACTGTATACTGAACCTTGTGATTAACACTGCCTTCACTTCCCCAACAGGTGAACCTACAGTACTGTACATTAATTTACATGTACAGGTATCCTCTAACATACTGTATAGCACTAAGGGTTCTAAGTTAAAAAACATATTGAATGGTAGAACTCTAATATTATGTTCTGGGTGGGAAAAATCAGTCAACTGGTGGGTTTTTCACCAATATAATTCTTGTAAAATAATAAATACATTAAACACAACCAACATTCTGCAATAGTGCCAATGCACCACTGGGCTATACTGACCGTGTGACTGAGGGGAATTTGTTAAGTCAAACTGATATTTTTGTAAAAATGATTGTTCATTTATTGGACATACTGTAAGTATCTTGGGGGATACCTGTACTTTATTTAAATATATGATGAGCCTATCTGTGTTAAACTGAACCCTGTAAGTTACTAACACACAGTTGCTAACTATTTTAATACCAATGCCAGATAACACTCTCTCCTCCTGCACTGTAGTCTTCAATCACTATTACATCAAGGCTTCAGTTCACCTCAAATGGTAACATAATCTGTCAAGAATCAGTAGATAAGTTTTCTTCTGTACAGGAGCCGTGATATAAGGTGCTGTGCTGTGTTGCTGCAGGACCAGACGTCTCCTCCTGTGTCAAGTACAACTTATTGCAGAAATATCAAGATACACCATATGTATGGCACTTAGATAAAATACTTAACAATGGTGTGTATGTATGTATGTGACAAGTGTATTAGTGCAGAATTACAAGGAGTTAGTTAATATTTACACCTTCACAACACAAGAGCCAATGTGAACTTGGATGGTAATTTTAATGACTAACTAACGATTTATTTATCCCATACTTTAATGGAAATAATCTTTGGATGTCCTTCCTAAATTATCCTTGGTTTAGTGGACTTACATTGTGTATTTGTAGTACATGATGAACAAATATAAACTTGTATGATGACTTTATTAAACACTAGTTGGTGCACGACCATCCCATAGGCTACCAGCACCTCTCTGCACAACTAATGCTGGTCCAAGCAAAAGGCACCTCCTAGCAAAATAACCTGATCTCTGAGCTAAGAGGTAAGGGTCATCTGAAGTTCTTTCTTCCAGAGAGAATTCTCTTCCAGTTCTCTGGTCAAAAACTTCCAGATGAGAGATTTGACAGTGAACCTGTGAGGGAGGCCACACATACCCAACGCACATGGTATTTTGAGGTAACAAGCTGTGCAGTTTTAATCAGGCTAACTACAGTCCTAGAATTAGCTTCCTGATCCATACTAAATAAATTAGGACAACTTATCCTTGACCTATAATTAGGCTAAACATTTCAGACATTACACTAACTTAGAAAAATAAAGGGGGGTCCCTAAACCAGATTAATACTGGTCCTAAGACCAACAGACTGCTGACCCCTGGACCAGGCTAATGGTCTCTGGATCACTCATCTCTCCATAAAGTCTCCTGATCCCAACTGGTAATGAAAAAAATACCAAGGTTCACAATGTTGATTACTCGCCAGCTATGGGTTTCGAAGGTGAGATTTAGGTGTGTGTGTGTTATTCTGGATGTACCTAATTAGTTAAACCTCTTAAATTCCAATTCTGAGAGAAAAGTATATTTGGTCAAAAATTTTGTTTGTGTTTTCTCATGGACTGAAACTGCCTACAATACACCATTCACAGGGAGATACAGTGTACACAGTGATAGCACCAAGAGATATAGACGAGAACGGGAAAAGAAAGTACTGTAGTATAAGGAAATAATAGTTAAAATAAAAAAAATAAAAATAAAAACAACAAGTTTGGCCATCCTAAAAGGCAGTCTATTACTGCCCCAAAGAAAGATTTATTTTATTTTTCTGGGTTTCTTAAGGACTGAAAGGGCGTATAAAATCCATTAGTCATAGCACAATGCAGTGTACATAGAGATAGCACGTAAATACTGACAAATTGCAGAAGTGAACTGAAAAAAAATAAGAGAAGACAACCCTAAAGGCAACAGGGGAGGATAAAACCAGCAGAGGGCAGCTAAGTACTGTTTTTTTTCTTTATTCTTAAATAAATGTAGATCTATACACAGTCTGCACCCCCCCCCAACAACAACCATGAGTATGATATGAGATTAATGCGGGGATAACAGATATGGATGATACAGGCCTGACTAATGCAACATTTAGGACGATGCAAGCTGCTGTAAAGCATGAAGGCTGTTGCTGGTATTGCCCTGACTGCAGAGTCAAGGTGAAAGAGGCGATTGCAAGCCAAAGGGGAACGAGTTCCCTAGGGACGAAAATAGATGACGCTAGAGCCTTGCTGGTTGCCAAACTAGGACAAGTTGCGAAAGAAATCCTTGCTAAGACTGAGGAAGTAGCCGATATAATGGAGGTAGTTGTTAAGAGAAATTATGCCGAGGCATTAGCAGGGCTACTGGAGGTGGCGGAGAGAAATTTAGGATCAGAACAGGTTCTACAGCAGCTAGGAACCCTGAAGCAGTGTGTCGAAGAAATGGAAATTAACGGACCTACTGTTAGGGAAGAGGAGGAACAATTGGAACATTTCCAGTGCAGGAACAATGTAATAGGTTTTGGAGTCCCTGAGTGCCAGGTGGAGGGAACTTAGAGTAAGATAACACACGATAAGATGTAGTTTAAGAATATTTGTACAGAGGTTCTGAAGATGCCATCACCCCCCCAGGATGTGAGGAGGCTGGGACAACAGCAGGGAGGTAAGCCTGGTCCCCCCAGGATCACACTAGTGAGTGAGGAGGAGAAATGGAAGGTTATTCGGCAGGCAAAAAACTGAGCAAGGAGCGAGGCATCTTGGAGTGTATTCATTCACCCAGAATGCACGGTAATGCAGAGGGAACAGCACAGGAAGCTCCTGCAGGGCTTGAAGCAGAGAAGGGATGAGTCGAGGAGGAACAGGGAGAGGGTAGTGGAAGCAAGTGTGCCAACACAGAGACAAGGGGGCAACAGCGCACCCCCCACCCGGGAGGAGGCGAGCACGGTGTAAACAATGACATACAGTGTACTTAGCAAATGCTGCAGCTTCTGAGAATGGGGGGGGGGGGTGTTACTACTAAGAGCAGAGACATTACCGAGAACAAATTCTGGCTCGAATGTCATGTACACTAATTCTGACATGTTTCTTGATAAGAGAGAGGAGTTTGAAACACTACTGAAGGTACACCAACCAGATATTGTAGGAGTTGCAGAACTGGGGCCGGATACTCAAAACACCTCATAAGTTATGTCTTTTAGCATGATACAGTACCATATATTGTCGAATCTTTACAGTACCGTAAATTTAACATACTCAAAATTTAATTACAGTTCCGTAAGCCTTTCATAAGTTTACATAACTCTGGTGTTTACCCTGTAAATTAAGTTCTCTTGTCGGAAGGTAGATGTCAGTGCAGGAGCTAGTTGGCCAATCAGCGCTCAGTTAACAAAATCATCAACCAATCACAAGAGAAGGAGAAATCAGCTGAGAGCGACGCACATATTATTATTTTGTAAACATGGAAGGACCACTAGCCAAGAAGAGACGGCCTAATTTCAGTGAGGCTGAAGTATACACTATTCTGGGCAAATTCAAATAAATTGGTTATTGATAGCATAGCTTTGCCAAACCTAAATGACAAATCACTTCTCTTAAATTACTCATTTAGCCTAGACCCTGGTGTTTTCCTTTCAATGATGGGGACATTTGGTCTGAATTGTCTTCAAGTTCATACAAAAAACAACAATTTAAAACCTGAAAATATATCGGATTAGCTGTAAATTTTCTTAAATTAATACTCTACCTATGATAATGTTGAAAGTCTGGAACTAGGCCTAAGGTAGCTGCTAGACAAAGTGTCTCACTGACGGCCTGACACTCACCAAAAAACCATGTACACATTCTCTAACCTAACCTAACATACCATAACATAACATAACCAAACCAAACCTCTCTAACCTATAACCTATTGGTATAATTTCTTATTCAAATAATCCTTATGTTCTAACTAAATTAAGTAGGCCCCAAGTTTAAAATTTATTTGTCTAAGACTGAAAAAGAGTTATATAGGCCCCTATTAATCAAGTTAATTGGAATCCACATGTTACGCCTAATATCGTTTAATTTTGGCTAGCCTATGGAAATTTATAGCCTTTCATGTTATCATAAGCCATATACATAAGAAAATAGGCTAAGACTATTGGTTGAATATTAGAAAAACAGGTGAAGTCTTGGCAGGAATGTTCACTTGACCTCATATTGGCTTTCATTACTGAGGGATATTTATGGCTATACAACATTAATAAGTTCTATCTGCAAGTTCACTCAGTCATAAAACATATTTTTACCCTAAGTGTGAACAATACAAACCTTCTGTTTTGGTAAAAAATACTTTATAATGTGTAAGAAGACAAAAGATGCGTCTCTTCCAAACTGAGACAAATACAAACACTCAAGCCTCTTATTATGGCAACAAAAAAGACAAAGTGAAATATTATATTTCAGTATGTTGGTGTACAAAATATTTTCTTCATTATTCTATGATAAAACAAGTCAACATTACAACATATATTATTATTATTTTTTTATACAATAGGGAATTAGTCACTACTACATCCGGGTTGAGAGTGTTACACAACCTCAAGAGTGCCAACGGAGTTCGATGTCAAATATTTGTTTTGAGTATACCATCTGTGTTTTGAGTATGCCAATCTGAGACTGTAAGTCCAGTTACGGGATACACAACGACATACAGTCCCATAAATGTTTTTTAGTATCCTGCCCCTGTTAGTACAAGAACAGGAGAATCGACCCAGAGGAATGCGAGTTCAGTATAGCTGGATATGAAGTATCCTGCCCCTGTTAGTACAAGAACAGGAGAATCGACCCACAGGAATGCGAGTTCAGTATAGCTGGATATGACTCATTTACGATCCTTTCTCAAAAAACTTGCAAGAGGGGTGTGGTTATCTATGCTAGGCAAGACCTTAGAGCCAGCCAGGTGAGAGTACAGGGAGTGGATGTTTTTGAAGAGTCCAAATGGTGTAAAATTAAATTACCTATCGTCGGGTGTATCTACAGATCCCCAAACTGTGGCCCACTAAATCAAAGGAACTTAAGAGCCTTAATAGACACTGCAGCAATGCTCAACCCTAGCCACCTCCATATCATGTGTACTTTAACTATGGCGACATAGACTGGAAAAACGAGTTCACCCCAAATGACTTGAATAACCCCGTTACTCTTTTTTTAGAAACTCTGAGAGATAATTTTCTGTTCCATCATGTTAGAGACCCGACACATTACAGAGGGGAGCAAACACCCAAGCCACTAGACCTCATCATAACAAATGAGGAGGGTATGGTGGCCAAACTGGAATACCTTGCCCCAGTTGGCATCAGTCACCACATAGTGTTGTCCTTCAGATTTAACTGTTACCTAGTTCAAGATAAGGCCAGGCCAAGGTGCAAATATTACAAGGGAAATTACAATGGGATGAGGGAAGAGATGAGGGGAATCCACTGGCCCAACTCATTGAGGCACAAGAACACATACACTACGCTGAATATCATAACTAGTAAAGTGACCCATTTGATCTATAAATATATACCCAAGACCAAACCCAGTGCCTCTAGGAATATGAGGGGGTCCCTACACATAAACCATGCGGCGGTTGACAAAGTTAAGAAGAAAACCCAGAATTCAAGACGTAGGTTGGGTCAAGCGATGAGCAGGACAGGAGGATGTATGCAAGAGCCAGAAAACAAGCAAAGGTAGGTGTAGAAGGGCTGAAAAGGAGTT